>NC_064811.1:159641155-159875981 GCF_023721935.1 Panthera uncia | reverse complement strand
TTTCTTTCTTTCTTTCTTTCTTTCTTTCTTTCTTTCTTTCTTTCTTTTCTCTCATGAACTAGCAAGTACATTTAGCCTGTGAGGTCGAAACATTTCAGAACAGCCTCTTTGTGATTCCTCTGCACAGCGAACACAGGTTTTCACCATGTTCTCCCAGCGGTCTCATGGGGTTCTTGCCATGTCAAGACTATCTTGCCTGAACATGAGCAATTGTCTTGCCTTCAGTCAAATTAAAGGATGCTGCTATTTTTTCAGAAGCTGCTCCAACCTGCAGGTCTGTTAGAGCATCTGAGCAATGGCAGCAGAGGCTGCATTATCTCTCAGAAACAGCAGAGTCGCCCAACTGGCACATGGCATCTGGGCAGACCAGAAACCTGAGTGAGGGCACTGTGTTTGTAATTGCCTGGAGACAGCCATTAATAACTTTAAACGTTTTGTCTCCTTCCCTGGGCAATCAGCAGTGTTGAGTCTTGAACGAGAATATCCTCTCTGGAGAAGCAAAGCTTTTAAAAGTAGTAATGAAGATGCTTAAAATGTTCTATTTGATGCTGTTCAGCCATATTGATCTGGGAATAGGTCCAGGGTGTCCACACACTTTCAGGAGAAGATCCAAGTTACAGGGAAATGAGGGAGCCTAACTAATTGAAGATAGGGCTCTAATCACTGGAAGATGTGATCTTTCTTGGTGGTTGATACACAGTCCACAGCCTCATTCAGCATGTGCATTCAGGATAAGTGGGATTGCTTCTAACATAGCCCCTCTTGGAGCCTGGGTGGCTCAGTCGGTTAAGCATCCAGCTTCAACTCAGGTCATGATCTCACGGTTCATGAGTTCAAACTCCGTGTCAGGCTCTCTGCTGTCAGTGCAGAGCCCACTTCAGATCCTCTGTCCTCCTGTGTCTCTGCCTTTCCTCCTCCCGTGCATGTGCACTTGTATTCTCTCTCTCTCTTTTTCTCTCTCAAAAATAAATGAGTATTTAAGTAGCCCCTTTCCCAGTGTATAGGGCATTCCGTATCTTTGCTTTTGTTCCATTGACACACAGTCCACAGTACCGAGGTCACCCTCTGCACTTCCTCCCTAAAGAACCTGTGATTTCTGCTCACATCACTGCCACAAATGCCTGAGTGCATACCCTAAACTTGCCACAATCCATGTGACATGAGGCAAGTCATTTAATTTCTCTAGGCTTCAGTTTCTGCTCTGTCAGATGTGAAATGAAGATAATTTTACTACCCCAAGTGAATTTAAAATGTGATGAGGGTATGTGGACTCACTTTGGAAAGTTAGATTTGTTGCTAATTCAAGACAAACTATTATTTCTTTAACTCCTATGTGCATGTATGCTTTTGTTTGCTTGCTGTTTGCTAATGTCCCTTTCTTCATCATTTTTCAGTTGTGAGGCCTACAGGTTATATCCTTGGATATTTTTCAGAGGCCACGGGTTGGGCTGAAAAAGGTGTTCAGTGTCTATTGGTTGGGCTTTTGCTGAATTGTTCCAATTTTGGTAGTTTGAATCTTGGATTTTTTTGGGGTGCATTGTATACACAGCTTGTAAAACTGAGAGGAAAGAAAGAAGGGATAGATCCTGAGAATGAATGTGTTGCCCAGCTGGATTCATTTTCCAGTTTTATTCCACATTGCCCAACCACCCCAAAATCATACTTGGCAACAGATCCATTCGACTGATCCTCATTTCACTGGTAACTCTTAAGGGGGGTCTTCATTGGAGCCTCTCCTATCGCCAGGATGTGTTGGTGAGTTGAAGGCACAAATTGCCCAGAAAGAAGACTAGGAACAGTCTCATGTATGACACTTGAGTACATAGAACTGGCAGCTGTTGAATAAATAATGTGCTTTCATGGAATAACCACTGTGGGTGTTGAAGGCTGGAGAAGAGCTAGGGACCTGGAAATAAAAGCCTGAAATATCTCAAACTGCTAATGCTGCTGCTTTGGGAAGGTCAGAGGAGAGTTTTTAGTCCAGCATGTGGAGGGAATGTCCATGCCCTTGGAAAGCCTTCTGCTCCCTGGAAAAACAGGGATTGCATTAGTCTGTTCCTCAGTTTCCATCGTGGTTCTATGCCCTTTTCCAGCATATAAATGCTATCTTGCAGTGAGCTGGACACCAGGGTACTGAAATTATGCTGGGTCTCTGATCCAGCAGAACATGGTAAATTATATATATGGACCTTTGTCATGGTGCTGTGGAGCTGAGTGCTGATGGGGTAGGTCACCCACATGACATATGGGATGAAGGATCTAGTTTGTATTCATAATCAAGATCCTGGCAGTGGGGGACTTTGAGACAGTGCAGCTTAATGCAGAGGGAAAAGGTAGAGGTAAACCTAATTGTTTCCTGGCCATGACTTCCTGCACAAGACTCGAATTCAGGGCCTCAGATGCTTTGGATAAGTCTTTAGGAAATGTATTTTCTAATATTCTGTAGTACTCTGGTTGACTGAAGACTGACTAAGGACCAGCCAGATTGGAGCTCCATAATTATTACCTTCCTCTTGCAGAGATTTGAAGTGGATTAAGTGATTAGAAGTGCCTAATTGCTTATGGACTCCCTTTATGACACTGGCAGGTGAAGACAGCTTGTAAATTACTGCTTTCTCCTGACCCCCAAATCAAGTGCAGCAACCCAGTCAGGATCTCTGACAAAACTGGGCAGGCAGGAGCTGCAACTGGCTTCGACTTTCCTGCCCATGAGATCTGGAATTCCACGAGAGCCTCAAATTATTCTCCTTTTGGCAGGTTGGAATTAATGAAGAGAGCTGGAATGTTTTAATAACGATTGGAAGATCCTTAAAACAATGCTGAAACAACAATTTGATTTAAAAGCTTTGGAAAGATGGCTGGATTTGGAGTCAGGAGACATGGGGTTGAGTCCTTGCTCTATTTATGCTAGTTATAAAGACCTTATATTGGCATTTCCTTGGGCAGGTCACGTGGGCTTTCTGGGCCTCAGTAACTACCTTCCAGCATAATTGTGAGGTTTGTGTAAAATCACTGTGTGAGACTACCAAATAGGGCATAAAATGGTTGGTTACCATATTAGTTCCCAAGAAATTGAGGGGTGGGCAGGAACCTGCTCTCTCTGAAGGCTCTAGGGGAGAAACTTTCCTTATTTATTCTAGCTGATGGTAGTTTCTGATGATCCTTGGGATTCATTGGCTTGTTGATGTATTAGTCCAATCTCTGCTTTTGTTTTCACATGGCATTCCCCCCATTTGTTTGTCCAAGTTCCCCTCTTGTTATAAGGACACTAATTAGGACCAGTCTTCATTCAACATGACCTCATCTGAACTTCATTACATCTGCAAAGACCCTATTTCCAAATAAGGTCATATTCACAAGTCCTGGGAGTTAGGATTTCAACATACCTTTCTTGAGAGGCACAATTCAACCCATAAGTTAGTAAATGTTGGCTATGAAGATGAGTATCTAGTAGCATTTTTCCAGATATCCCACAGATGTGGTCTGATTAGTGGATCAGGCTCAATTTAAGGCCATGAGATGATATGCCTTAGAGATGCACTTGGTGGGAAGAGGAAGAGTTGGTGAACTCACTTGGTCGTTCTGGGATGCCACTGTCATCTGAAGACACATTTGTTTATTTCTCTCAGTGTTACCTCCTGTTCCAGCTAAGACCCAGTGTGAAGGAGGGGCTAGTGATGGTGGAGGGAAGACATTATACTGACCTCTCCTTCCAGACCTATTTCTAATCATAGAACCTCAATTTATACATAGAGAGTGGAGCCCCTACATGAAAGTACTAAAACATCTGCACAAGTAGATGTGTGCTGCCTAGGTCTCCGTGGAGAAGGCCCTGTCTGGGACAGCCCGGACATGCCCCGGAGGTGCTTCTGGAGTTGTTCCCTTTGGGACCACCCTCTGGGCTCTTAATAATTTTCTGGATCAAAGAATAGAAACAGAAAGTGCAATTTAGACATGGTTGGCTACAACAGTGCATCTTAGTTTTGCTACTGCAACACTATCTGAAGTGCCTACAATGGTGCTGGGTACTGAGGACAGGGAAGAGCGAGTTCTGCCTCTAAAGGCTCCCAGTGAGTGAGGGAGCACACAGTTACAGGGGCACATTGTATCTGCTATGTGCGGGTGTACGCAGGGAGCTGGGAAAACCTAGAAAGGGGCCCTGGCCCAGCCTGGATGAGGGCAGGAGGAAGTGTCCCAGGGAAGGAACACCCAACACATGGCCGAGTGGGGTGATAAACAGGTGAAAACACAGCATAGCATTACACATGATACGGAGGGAAGAACAAGCAGGGTGTGCTGTCAGCAAGGCGTGGCAAACCTTGGGAATGGCTGGAATCAGTTGGCAGTGCAGCTGGACAGGAGGGTTGCCTGGTCCCCAGATGCATTTACATTTCAGTGGGAGTTCACAGTTGTTCAGATTTCAAATGGCTTCTCATCAGAAACTGTAAGAGCAGCTAAGGTCCTGGAGGAAAGCCAGCCAGTAACTGGGGCCAGCTCCAATTTGGTGTGTTCCCTGCAAAAACACATAGTAATGTACTGTTTCCCCTATGGTCACAGTGACTGTGGGTCTAATGACATCTCCAAAGAACATCTCTTACTGTAGGACAAAATAACCTGTATTTTTGCTGCTCTTCTTGCCCTCTAACACCAGCATCCAATTGGATTCTATTGTATACGGCTTCCATTTTGTGGGGTTCCATAGAAGATTAGCCAGGGAATTCCCCTGGGTTCCAAGTGGCTTGAAATGTCTCATTAGGAATAACTGTGTGGGAAGAAACAATATTTTTCGTAGTGGGTAGGAAGTGTTACTGAAATATGACTTATTTGACATTACGGAACTTAGAATCAGTTCAAGTCTGATGGTATGATAGTAACTGTAACCACATTGGAGACCGCGAATCAAAAGAATGAGGAAATGGGATTCAACACTAGCCTATCTCTCTTCTTTGTGTATTATTAAATAATGTGGAGCCTGTCTCAGGATACAACATTACCAGAAACAATTCTTTGCCTACTATTGCACAAATTATATACTGGGATTACATTTATGGACTCCTGATGAAGTTCTGGGGCTTTGGGAATTGATTGGGTCTCTGAATTTCTGATGGGGTGAGGTCCATAGTGGAGCCACCATGTGAGGTTTGCTTCACAAGGAGGCAAGTGTGAAGAAATACTCATCCACTGAGGGTTTTCCAGGAGGTAGACCCTACAGAGTTAAGTGCTGGGGATGTTAGCTAAGGATGGCTCCGGGGACAGATGCTCAGGGAAGGGAGGAGCAGAAGCAGATTGGACAGCTGGGCTTTGGTGCAGATGCAGTAGTCTCAGCCAGCTTGTGAGGAGTTCTAGGGCTACAGAGGCCTGTCTGGGTTGTCCCATGCTGGGCTTTTCATCCTTGAATTCATCAGCTACTGGGTTCGGGCCACCCTGGGTAGGAGTGTGACCTTGGGTGAGACAGCTGTCCACAACAGAGGCCATTCCTGAAGGGGCAGACAGGTGAAGCCTGAACGCCAATTCCATTGCAGCAGTTAGGACAAGTTCTTCCTCAAAAGGGCATCTGCGCCACATGTGTCCCTGTCCGCCATAAGAAATTCCAAGTACTTACCTTGATGTGGGTCCAGACCACTCCGTCAGTAAGCAAGTCACAGCCCATTGACTTGGGAGGATGGCCTATTACTTTTTGCATGGTGAGAAGTAGAAATTGCTGCTTCGGGTAAGAATTGCTAGGGCTCAGTTTTATGTGAAATCAGTACTGAAATTTACTTCCTGCTCCGACCCTAACATCTTCACATGTCACAGATCTCTGGGCTTTATCATTCTTGACGAAATGCTTGCCTGTAAAATCTGAGGATGTGGCAGAAGAAGTGAGCCTACCCCTACTCAGATGCTCCTCCTCATCTCAGCCCCTCTCCATGACCCTCCTGGGATCTGACCTGCAGATTGTTTTTGTTGAGTATCTCTCCATGACTGGCTCCCACTGGTCAAAGTCACAAATGTCTGGATTTACCCAGGTTTAAATAGTGTCTTTGATTTCCTCCTGGACCAAAATGATTCCTAAAGTAAGAGTGTAAATATTCTGGACCTGGCAGTAAGGTATGAGGAAAGAATGTCATTTTAGGAGTTAGGTACCCCCCATTTTGCCTTTGCCTTACAAGGAAAATATGATTAACTCCCATAATCTTCCTGGGTATCTTTTCTGAGTCTCTGTGCATGTGAAGGATGAGGTTAGGTGATCCTTAAGGCCCTTCCTAGTGCTGTGATTTCTTTATACACATCTCCATTGTGGGATGTGGACTCATCCCCTCTCTGGATCTACTCAGTTCTGGATTGCCTGAATTCCATGCCTCTTTACTTTTTTCCTGCCTCAACTTCTAGCTCCATCTGAAGTGTCCATGTTCCATGACACCGATCTGCAGTTGTGCTGAGCAGTCCCTTCCCACTCCCGGCAAGTAGGGCAGATGGGGAGGAGGGAGCAGGGGTGGTGGCATTGATTTAGGGTCAGTCTGGCTATCACAGAATAGCGAGGAGTGCTTTCAAAGGGCATCACCCAGCCTGTACTTGATATGCTTGCTCTTCTCCCTGAAGCCAGAAACTGCCCAGCCAGGTGATGAATCTATATCAATATGGTTTCTTTCATTACCTGGAAACTGCCCAATCTGTTCTCACCTCAGCTGAGAAGATGAGAAGAATTTATTTGGGGCAGGAATTTGGAAGGATGACAACATTAGGAGCTGGAGTGGTGTGATGGTGTGCTTCCTCCCAACATCAGGGCTGTTGCCAGACAGCCAAGCTGTCATTTCTGGCTAGGTGACAAGACCCCAATACTCTGATGTGAGGCACTTGCTCATTACCTGGCATCCCAGTGGTCATGACCATCTGCTCAGTTTGCCCCCTCACAAGATGGCAAAGCAGATTTTGCAAGACACCAGCACCAACATGCCAGGGGATGGGTAAGTGAAATATGCTCAAAACTAGAGAGAAATGGAGCATCCTTCCTAGAAGGTGCCACTGGTATTTGAAAAGGTACTCCTAGTTCAAATACCTAAAAAGGGGCTCCCAGTCAATGCATCAGCACAAAGACCATGCCCTGAAATGATGTATGCTTTCTGATAAATCGCTTGGTTGTAGAGTCCCTGTTTTTACATCATATTCCCTTCAAATGAGGAATAGGTTGGTACTGTCCTGAATGAACATTCTCAGTGAGGTCTGGGCTGTTTAATGCCATGACCCGGGGCCCTGAGCAGAAGAGTCAGTGTTAAAATCTTATCCTTAAAATTTCTGAGCTTTGAAAGTCTTTGGCTTCTTCCAGCTGCCTCACAAAGAACGTGAGCTGTAACTAGGTGAAAAGTACACTTGTGTGTAATTGTTGTCCAGATAGTCAAGCTATTAATGTTTGGGTTGAGTTAGTGAAGGCAATGCTAGATAAACGCTGGAATCACTAACCCTGGCTTAGTGCACTAGATGTTTATTTCCCAGTCACATAAAGTCCCTTGCACACCAGGGCTTGGGGACGCGGGGCTCTACTCTGCTTAGTCATTCAAGAGCTCTGGCTTTCAGAGAGCCTGCCTTGTTTACATGGGGCTTCCCATGTTGACCAAGACACCAGTTATCTAACCCACAGAAGAGAGAGCAGTTAGAAGACCATGCAGCAGGCTTTTTTTTTTTTACTTTTTTTTTAAAGTTTATTCTATTTATTGAGAGAGAGGGAGGGAGGGAGGGAGAGAGAGAGAGAGAGAATGAACGAGAATATATGTGTGAGAGAGTCAGAGAGAATCCCAAGCAGGCTGTGCACTGCCAGTGTGGTCCCCGATGTGGAGCTCGAGCTCACAAACCGTGAGATCATGACCTGAGCTGAAATTAACTGAGCTTAACTAACTGAGCCAGCCAGGCACTCCCCTCCTCTCCTGCCATGCCCCATGCAGCAGGCTCTTAAGGGCCAGGCCTAGATGTGTGCATAGCACGTTTGCCTATATTCCATTGGTCAGAACTCAGTGACCTGGTATACTAACTATAAGGGAAGATGAGAATCGCAGCCTAATGTTTTGGGGCTGGGGAAAAGGGGGAAAAAATGTCTCTGTTAGAGTGGAGGATTCGTTTCCAGAAAATCATCTCTCATCATTGGTGCATACTTGGTATCTATCTTCCTACCTACCTACCTACCTACCTACCTATCCATCATCATCTATCTGGTTATCCTTTACCATCTTTAAAAACAGAATGAGTGCCCCTATGACATTTTCCAAAGCAAAGTTAAAATCTGGCAAGAACTTGTAGTTAGTCAAATGAATTTCTCTCATCCTGCCCTTCCGAGGTAATCATTATCCTGAATCCTGTCTATAAATATTATATATATATATATATATATATATATATATATATATATATTTGCCAAACATTTTTAGAGTTGTATCTTACCTACATGTGTCCCAAGATGTCTATATTTGTATTTTACTTGTTTTGATTTTATGAAAAGGATTTGGTGTATGTGCTCTTTGACTTACTTTTCTCACGTAAACATTCAGTTGCTACAATTTATCCACATTCTGATGTGTTGCTCTGCTTCATTCCTGTTGTAACTCTACCTCCATCTATTTGTCTATGCTCCCGTAGATATGCATTTGGGCTTATGGCACCTTTTGCTATTTGAGCAATGCTACTATCATTATCCTTTACACGCCTGGTGTTGTATGTGAGCAACAGTTTTTTCTTGCCTGTAAACTAGGGACACAGTTGCTGGGTTGTTTAACTTGATGACAATAGTCTCTCTTGTCAAGAAATGTGTAAAAAAATCCTTTGTGTCCATGCCCTTCCTAACACTTGATACAGTAAGATATTTTAGTTTTTACTAATGCCTTTATTTTTTATTGAGCATAATACACATACTTTTAGATGCTTAGCTTCCCCTGACAGTTGAGTTTCCTAAGCTCTCATTGTTTCTACTACTTCTTGCTGCATCCCAATGCAAGAGATGGCACAAGATCTCAAGTATCTCTCTGATTGGAAAATAAATTCTGACCGAGAGATTTCAGGGAAGGGACAGTCCTGCATGCAGGCTTTTGTCAATTTATGGATGGGCAGTCCTTAACTTGGCAACATATGAATTCCTGTGTCTTCCCATCTTGGCCGCTCCAGACGCTTATATGTGGACTCTATAATTTTGCTGATTTTAGGAAAAGCAGCAGACAAATGGAGGCCAAACAGGATTCCTCAGAGAAGCCAAGTCAAGTCTGTATGCTGTAGTGGAGAATGGAGCTGAAAATGTCCGCTGGCTGACTGACAGCCAATGCAGTAGCCTCAAAGTACAGATTGCAATAAGACTAATAGTTTTCCCAGCAGCAGCTTGGTCTGTCTCATCTGTGCCCTCCTCTTAAGTTGGATACAGGTGCAGAACTGTGCCTCTGAGCCCTGGATGTGATAGCTGCATTTAAATCTGCCCTCAATCTGTCTGGTTCAGTAGGGGCAGCCTTGTGAAGATAAATCATGTAAACAAGTTATAGTAATGGAATACTTATTTATGAACGGTATTTTCGAAGGCTTGTAACCACCATTAAAAAGAAAGGCCTTGTTGTCTTTTAGCTTGTTAAGAAAATCAGCCCGTTTTGAGTATGCACCTTCTTCAAACAGGAAGCTAATGTATCAGAAAGTGAGCAATCCAGGTTGCTTTCCTCCTCTGAGTGGTGGGGGAGGGCAGGAGCCTAGTTTTTCAAATATGAGTGGCTTTTCCACACGGGTACACAACCCTTTAGTCTGATGGGATGAGCGACAGAGAACATAAGTGTGCTCTACTCCCTCGTGTTTTCTCCTCCCCTCCTCTCCTTCTCTCTTTGGGCTGGTGATCTTTTTTGTTTCTCTCTGCCTCTGACTTTCGTCCTCTGGTAGGGGTTCTGGTTTTACTTTGGCTTGAAGTGACAAACCAGCAGAAAATCTAAACTCTCCGTGCACAACCTATGTCTCCCCTCTGAAAGTATCAAAAAAAAAAAATGCTTCTGACCCACTGACCATCAGAGGTGCTCATGTTTCCCCATTAATATCCTACAAAAACAAATGATGTTTTCCCCGACGAGAGTGCCCTGTCATGCTGCCCAGACTTGTCGGCTGTGTGGAGTTATTGCCAGACACCTCAGGCCCTCCCCCAGAGGCCTTTGAAAGGGCCTTTTGGAAACCCAGATAGAATGGCTTTCATCATTTGGAATACCTGCTGGCCCCAGCTGCCTCTGTGCACATCCTCAGCCTCTACTGTTAGGTGGAAGCAAAGGTCCTACGCTGGAATCTTAGCAAGGACGTTGAGCCGTGCAGCGAGTGGAGATTCTAGGAGTGGGAGAGCAAGAGCCATTGTCTACCAGCAAGGGCATGAATATTTTATTTATGTGTAGATGGAGACAGATATCCTGTTTGTATTTATGTAGAATGGTGTATGCTGGATCTCAGGATGTGAGCCTTTTCCATAAGATCACCCTTGTGGGTATTGTTCACTGCTGCAAACCTAGTGTCTAGACAGCACCATGCATAGTAAATGCTCTATAAAAATCTATGATGAATGAGGGAGGAATCCCAGGGGCCTGTATGATGTGCAGGACTTGGGTAGAGGCCACTTGGTGAGTTGCCTCACAAAATCTGAGGGGCTAGAGTGGGTCTGAAGCCTTGGACTCTTCATGGCCCTGGGAGCCTACTACTCAGACTTGCACATTCAGACAAAGGACAGGGGGCCATATGGGGAGAAGCGGCAAGGACCCAGGCATTCATGCCTCCTCAGATGCGGCAGAGGCACACGTGCATGCCCATAGGACTGGCCCAGGATGGAGACATTGCTGTTCTCCTTCCCAGATGTCATCGGGCTAGCCTGTGCCACATGTAAATGAGACCGACAGATTCAGTTCCCTGGCCCCCGGGGCCGAGGGGGACACTTGTGTGCCCAGCAGTGGCAGATGCCTCTGAGTCAGGAATCACAGAGCCTGGTTTTACAAGTGAAGAAAATGGTGCCATTAAAAGGCAATTATTCAAGTGATGTGAGTCAGCGATGCAGCTTCTGGCAATTTGAGGGAAGGGAAAGAAGTGGTGTGAGGAGTTTTCCCTCTCTCACCCTTTTTTAAACAAAGCTCAAGCTAGATAGCAGAGCTTGCACCTGCGTGTGGATGATGTACGGGAAGGGCTGGACTGCCAGATTCCTTTATGTGAACAACATCAGCAATCGACCAGAAAGGGCTCCATCCACAGAAAGGGGGGATCCAAAGATTCTTTGGGCTGGTTGTGTCTTTGACCTTTACTGGATCTCAGCTTCTCAGGAGGTTCCAGGTTCCCCTGTCTGGCCATCTGTAGGGTGTGTGGAAATTAAAGGAAAGGGTGTGATGGAGTCTGCAAGCCCTGTGAGCTGGGTTGGGGCATCTGTTTCTTTTGTGCTGCGCTGTGCTTTTCCCTGCCCCCTTTCTCTAGTGTCATTTCACTGAAGACCAGTACACTTTTATTTCTGGAGTATGTTCATGTCTGTTTTCCTTCTAAGGCTGCTTGGTCTGCTGCCGTGGCAGCTAGCCCTGCATTACCCCCTTCTCATGGAGAGAGGTGTGAAGGGGACAGGACAGACCCTGCTCCCACCTCATCATCTGGGTTCCTGGGCCTGAGTGGGGGTGGTTGGTCACTGTAGAGATGTCGACTGAAGCCACAAGTTTGTCTCACAAATCTTTGTCCTTTTATTGTCAGGAAGGCTAGAGGGAAAGGACAGTGGCAGGTTCTGAAACAGGAACAGAGTAGAGACCAGGCTGCAGCCACAAGGTGGCTTCTGGTTCTGGGGCCCTTTTACAAGTGGAGTAAAAACTCAGAAAGATCACAAAGGCTTATCTGTTTCGCGCTGAAAATGGGCCGGCTCTCGTTCTCCTATCTTTCCCCTTTCTGGGCAGAGTGGAATCCCCTCCAGTATTGATAAAACAAAGCAGGAACAATTTTCATACCCTTTGGATATTAGTCATTTTAAAATATGGCTGCATTTAAATAGCAGTGGCATGGCTCATGTCTGTTTCACGTTCCTAACCAGGGGAGGTTTCATTTTAATTGGTGGCATTTTGTCTACTGTTCAACTTAATGAAAGTTGAAAGAAGACAGGTCCAGTGTCTCTGCATTAGGCACAAGAAGCAGAGGGTCAGAGCTGCCAGAGTGGTGGCCTTGTGAGGGGTGGGCATGTGAGGATCTTGGACTGGGTGAAGAGGAGTCAGCCAGACTGGACAGAAGGGAGTGGTGTTTTTTTTTTTCAGGGTATCAGGGTGAGAGGAAAGAAGCAGGTACTAGATCTGTGGGTGAGTTGGGCTGCAGAGGCACAGACTCTCTGGATGTACAGACAGAAGCAGAGTAGAGTGTCTGGGAAGATGAGAAGGTTGATAATGCATCCCAGCTTGGTTCAGATAAACACAGGGAAGAGAGTTTGGGCCCTAAGGAGTTACAGTTTGCATGGCTCCACCTGGACAGTTGGGGATCTCTAGGCCACAGCATGTTAATTCTGAGGAGGATGTCTGCCCTCTATTTTCACGTTAAGTGCTTTTTATGATGCTCCCTAGACTGGCAGTAAGGGAACCAACTGAAGGGCTCACTGCACCGAGTTCTGTCCCAGAGAGTCAGCAGAAGTTGAGGGTTAAGCCAGTGGGCTTGGTCAGCCCCGGCTTGGCAATCTGGTTGCCACTTAGGAGCCTTGCGACCTTTGGGTAATCACTCAACTCTTAAGCCTCAGCTTCCTCATCTAGAAAATGAGGCCAATGACTCTACCTGCCTCACTTGATGGGAATTAAATCAGGTGTTAAGGCCATTAACACTAAGCCTGGCTCAGGAGCAATCCTCCCTATGTTTACAATAGTAAAATAAAATATTTATGCCTTCTGGGGCCAGAGCTTTCATGAGGGTCAAGTGCTATTGGGAGCATCTTTAAAGGAGCCACAGTCCCTGATACTAAAGAGTCCACAAAGTCATATGGAGTGGCAGTTTGGAAATTCAGAACTCTGTCCCTATAGGCAAGAGTAGATCTTTGGTTGAAATTGCCACGGGTCTGAAATACTACTTTTAAAAAGGCTAGGGGCGCCTGGGTGGCGCAGTCGGTTAAGCGTCCGACTTCAGCCAGGTCACGATCTTGCGGTCCGTGAGTTCGAGCCCCGCGTCAGGCTCTGGGCTGATGGCTCGGAGCCTGGAGCCTGTTTCCGATTCTGTGTTTCCCTCTCTCTCTGCCCCTCCCCCATTCATGCTCTGTCTCTCTCTGTCCCAAAAATAAATTAAAAATGTTGAAAAAAAAAAAATTAAAAAGGCTAGTGTGGTGAGAAAATGGGTGGAAAGTAGGTTGTTATAGATTAGTTTTCTTTTAATATTTTGTAAATGTTATTTTATTCTTGAGAGAGAGAGAGAGAGAATATGAGTGGGGGAGGGGCAGGGAAATGGGGGACAGAGGATTTGAAGCGGGTTTCTTACTGACAGCAGTGAGCCTGATGCAGGACATGAACTCACAGACTATGGGATCATGACCTGAGCCAAAGTTGGATGCTCAACCACCTGAGTCACCCAGGCTCCCCCTTATGGATGAGTTTTATAGTTAAAATGCCCAAACCTATGGCAGGACACCCACTGGTGGTGATCACCAAGCCAAGGACTCCTCTCAACATGGGACTGGGGTGAAGGATGCCACATGGGCAGCAGGACTGCTGTGGCCACTTCAGAGCTACCACAGTCAGTGGCTGTGGGTCCAGAAAGCTGGTCTAATTCAGATTTTGGATGGCATGTGCTTTCCTTTGTGTCCCACAGGGGGCAAGTCACAGCCAGAAGAGCTCTGGGTGGGTGACAGAGAAGGTGGGAGAGTTCTCATCAAACTGCTCCATCTGCCAGTATCGACACCTACTGGCAACAAAAATGGATTTAAATGTTTATGAAGTATGGAGTCCTCATGGGCATATGGCCTGAGTATCAGCTGGCAGTGGAATTTAGTGGAAGTGAGCCATTTTTGTGGAGACTATTGTTAATACAAAAGAGGAGGCTGGTGATGACAATCAAAGTTATTATTTCCACACACCAATTCTCCCTTTAGTCTTTAATGTGGTTCTATTTATTTCTTTACTTAAATATTGACAGAATCCCTCCTGAAAATAAGAATGATGATAACACAAAATTAATAATATTCATTATAATGGTGGTAATATCCAGTTTTCAGTGTCTGCCATATACTGCAGTCTTTGTTAGATGCTCTCTAATCCTCACAATGAACCTGTGAGCATGTTTCCCCTGTTACACAAATGAGGAAATGGTGGCTCAGGGAGGATGTGTAACTTTGCACTCAAAAATCTAGTTGGCAAGCAACGAAACATGGATTTGAACTAATTTCTTTTTCCTCTGAAGAGCCCTGCATGGGTTTTAGGACCTTTGAGTCAGAAGCTATTTTAGCATGATTGGAAACAGAATGGAATGAAGAATATTACTCTTGGCCATGAAACCTCAGGTTTCTCTAGCTTTTCAGGCTGTGTCCCTGAAATCTGTGCTTGAGAAGCAGAAGGAAGCAGAGGGGAAGGCTTCATGTCTGCATCTAAAGATCCTAAAAAAGGCCATTCCTTGTACCTTGAGAAATGTTTTGGGACCTGCTGTTTTCCCTCAGTCTCTCCTCCTTCCATCTGGGTCTTGAGCTTTGTGTACCCTTCTTTCCCTTGAATTTCGCTGCCTCCTTCCCTTATGTTGCATTCCCAGGTAAGTTCCACTGAAGCCCCTTGTATATATCTTCTCATGCCAACTAGTAATATTTTTCTCCATGCCAGCAAAAAGAATTGCAACCTATTGGGTTTAAACCCATTTCCTACTCCTCTACTCTAATCCTATTCATTCTTAAATGTTTAACTCTTATAGAGCCTTCTTAAAGAGTTCCTTATAATCGCCTTGTCTTCTCCAATCCTCTATCGCTTTTTACCAGCCAAATTATGCTTGCTGCCTGTGCCTTAGATATTCTGTGTGCATCTATCTCTTCTCACTCAATAGCTCATAAAGATTTGGAAGACAGGAGTTGTGCCCTCTGTTATTCCTGTGCTTCACACATAGTGGATGGTCAGTAATAATTATTGAACAAACAAAAGCTCTCTCCCTCTATATTTCTTTTGTTTATACGCCTAGCTATACCTCTGAGCCTTACACTTGTCACTGCTACCAGATGTAAATAGATTTATTACTGTATAGAGACCTAGGACAGCAAATGAGAATCTGATCAGACTCCTGTTCTACTACTGCCTCCAACTTCCCTCTGGGCTTCTTTAGTAAAATAAAGGTAGCACTGTCCTCTGTGAATACTGAAGAGTGATAGGTTATTCAAATCATCAATGTTTGTTTTGGAACGTGCCTGGGTGGGGAACACTGAGGAAATTTTCATTCAGATCAGTTTCAAATCCAGGAAATCAAACCGCTTCCTTCCCCTGCTCTTCTATCCCTCCTCAGAATGTTCCAGGGCCTCAGAATGTAGTATAGTCAGCATGTCCTCAGGTTGGAGGTCACTACACCTTGGCTCTGATGAGACAGTGGGTCTGACTGGTTACTAACTGATCAACAGCCCAGCTGTCTCTGCTCTAGCTGCTGATTCAGGACCATGGACAAGGCTAAAGAAAGGTAGTCTGGTTTTCCCTCCTTGTCCTTAACAGTTCATCTGTACTTTTGAAGCCCAGAGAAGCTGAGAATTCTATTCTAAACAAGCCAGAGGAAGGAACAAATGGCAACCCTCTTCCTGGGGAATTCCACTCTTTGAATCGTAAATCAGGCTCTTTAGTTGTCTAAAGTGACCTACACAGAGAGAGTTCTCTTTTCTTAGGGAAAAGGCCTTATACACAAACCAGTCTGACACTTGCCTACTAATTGCTTCCCACTGGAATTTAACTTATTCAGGTTTTCCATTTGGGCTTCCTATGTTTCAGAGGGGTCTTTATTGCCATTTTACTGCATATGGGCTTCTTCAAATCGATATTCTTATATAAAACAGTGGAAAAAGCCATGATATTCTCTTCTTCCTTTGAATTTTTTTTTTAGTATACACATTTTTATATTCTGCCTTTAAAGCTATTTCTGCTGCACAGCTGCTTTACCGAGACTCAGACTCCTACGGGCCCTACTCGGTCCGACACGTACCTTGAATATCCTTTCACAGTGTTTGATTTCTGCAGTCGGTTGTATAATGAGGAAGGAGTGTGCAGTGAGTTTGGAGATTCCTATTAACCAGGTCACCCATGAATCTATTTTTGTGCACTTCTTTATTAGAAATAGCAGGGAACATGATGATATTTAAACACAACTACTTATAGAAGCTTGGCTTAAAAAATACACCTTAGTAAGTTTTCTTTTCCCATTTGACATTTCAAAATGTTGTACTACATTTTCCCATCATCAAAATACCTCTTCTCCATTTGCATTCTGGGATGTGAATAGAGACCATTACACATGATGATGGATATTTTGGATGGTCATTTGGACTTGTGATCCTCTGCCTGATTTAGAGCATCTTTGAAATGGTCATTCTGTTCTTGGCACTGCCTCTGAAGATGGACCATAAAGAAATAGACACAGACCAAGATGGTAAGTCAGGACAGGTTCAGAGTAGATAGAAGAGAGCTATCTTTAGGTACTTGAGAGAGGATATCTCATGAAAAAGGATAGTAGAATTTTTGTATGTTGTACCCAAAGACAGGATCAGTGAGTGAAAGCTTCAGTGGGACAGATTTTGATTCAACCTGAAAAATACCTAACTGCTAGAGTTGCCAGACTCTTTGGAACAGGTTGCCATGTTAGGTAGTGAGTCTCCAGGCACTGCAGGTGCTAGACTCCAGGCTGACTGAGTTTTCTGCCAGGAATGAGCCTTCCAGAAATAACAATCCACTTCAACTATGAGAGTCTATAGTCCTTACTACCTGGCATTACTGTTGGTACTCAGGGCATTGAAAAAGCAGAGTCACCATCATCTCTTAGGAGCAAAATCTGTGAATCTTCTTGAATTTTGGAAATCAAATGCCCCGAATGGGCCACTACAGCCAAGGACAAGGATAGAAAGTGAGTTTGCAGTTGTTGAGGCAGGAAGCTTTTTATTCAGGCAGATACTTTATTTTGTAGTCCAGCTACAAAATTAGATGATTTCAAAAATCACTTAAACCACTGTCCTTTATTTTGTTGCATTGGTTAAGACCTGGCCAGCATCTTATTAACATTAGGATATTATTAAAAATGTACTGATGATCCCTTTCAAATGAAGAGAGTTTTACAGTTTATATAGTACCTTCTTCTATATTTCTCCTTCTAAGTTTCACCACGGTTCTCTAAAAAGGCATGGATAATATTTTATCTTAATTTGTGTAGGGGGAAACTAAGACTGGAAGGTTTAGTGACTCATCCAACATCACATGGTTGGCAAGTAGCATGAGACCTGGACTGGACCTGGCATGGATTTGTAGTGTGGAAATTGGAGTCATGCAAACCAGACAGAAAATATGGCCATGCCAATGATCAACTATGTGACTTCAAACACTCTCATATATCAAATGAGGGCATGGGAGCAAGATAAGCTCCAAGGTGCTCACCACATCCCTGTTGTCTGAAATCCTCTTGCCTCTCCATACACCTTGCTCTCTGGCATAGTCCTTACATTTTACCTGGCAGGTAGGAGGTAAAATGAAATGGAGTTTCTGTGTTGGAGGAAAGCATTCTGATGCGCTGGCATGTGTCTCTACGGTGGTAACTTCACACTACAGCTGCTATGAGATACCTTTGTGACAGATCACTTTCACAAGTGTGAGACCCTTGGCTGCACTTTGATTCAGGATTGGGGATTCGACAATATGTTTATTTACCTTTGTGGGCTCAACTGTGGTGTGTAATGGCCTAGGTGGCTTTTATGAATATCAGTAACCCTAAATGTGGAAGAGTCAGCATGGATGATAAGAGCTTCTCGCTTTACAGGGTATAGGCTTGCAAGAAAAGTTACAGTTTATCCTGATTTTATTTTTTAATTCTGTAATATAGCTATCGAACTCAAAACTAAATTTTATATTGCCTATAAGTTTCTTGACAAAGCTAACTTTTTTCCATGACTACAAAAATAATATATGTTCATTGTAGGAAAAAATAAAATTACATAAGTAATTACCTATAATCTCTGAAAGATAACTGCTGTTAACACTTTATTAAAACTTCCTGGGATGCTTTCCTATGCATTTATACATATTTTAAAACAAATTTAGTATAATACTGTACATACTGTGTTGTAAACGGTTTTGTTGTTAATGGTAAACTTTGTCCTATTTCATTAAACATTCCTTTAAAGAAGAATTTGATTTCAGGGTGCCTTGGTGGCTCAGTCAGTTGAGCGACCGACTTCAGCTCAGGTCATGATCTCATGGTTCATGGGTTTGAGCCCTGCGTAGGGCTCTGGGCTGACAGCTCAGAGCCTGGAACCTGCTTCAGATTTTGTGTCTCCCTCTCTCTCTGCCTCTTCCCCACTCGTGCTCTGTCTCTCTCTTTCTCAGAAATAAATAAACATTGAAAAATTAAAAAAAAAAAGAATTCAATTTGCATTTGGATTTGGAAGGCACATCGTATTCTAGAATGTGGATGTCTCAGAATTCATTCAACTTCTTTCTTATGTTGCATGTATTGAATGCTTACAATGGTTTGTTAATATAAATCACATATGAAAATATCCTCTCACGTAAATCCTTGGCAGTGCACTAGATAGAAATCTGATTTGTCAGAAAGAGAAAATTAAAGGTGCATTTCTATTTTGTAGGGTACCAGCAGTCTTGCTGGGCATTTATGAGAAAATTATAAACTCTACACTTATTGTGGTTAACTGACATGGTATCACCTAAGGTATAGGGTGGTCTCCCCCACTGCTACGATTATGGGGTCTGTTACTGTGCTCCTAGCTTTTGCACACAGTTAATGTCCTGCATAAACATCAAGGCAGTGGACTCATTTTTCTTCTGTTGATTCTCCTTTAGCCTGATGAAGTCCTCCGATATCGATCAGGATTTATTTACAGACAGTTACTGCAAAGTGTGCAGTGCACAACTTATATCCGAATCTCAGCGCGTGGCTCATTACGAGGTAAGGACGGCTTTTCCCATTTGATGTTTTCAGTGGAAGAAAGAGTGGTGCAGACTTGGTGTGGGACTTGAGGACAGATCCTTTTCGTCTCAGGGCATGTTTCAAGAGCCACAGGGCTTGAGCCTTTACAGTCTGAGATCAGGCTGGGGCAAATGTGCATGTGTGGGGTGGGGACAGAGGCCTAGGGACATCAGTCTCAGACTCTGGCTGCTTCCCAGATTCTGTCTTTTTATTTTTACTTTTTTTTTGTGCCTCAGCCCCTGGAGACTCAGTGGGCTTTCTCTACTTGTTAAATCTGTCATTGCTCATCCCTGAAGTTCCTTTCAGGGACACAGGGCAGGATGCATTAGTGCCAGCTTCTCTTTCCTTCTATGACCCTGAAGATAAGCTCAGAGGCCTTTTGTTAATCACTGTCCAGAGAGATGGCAGCATCAGTGATTCAGCATCAAATTCCTTCCACACGATGGCTGCTGCCCTACATGTGTTTATCAGCATAAGGACTTTGCCTGTAAAGTTGTAGCAAAGTTTTAAAATCCAAATACTTTTGAAGGACATGATTCAGTGGCTTTGGCTTTTTAGGGTGGAAGAACAAATAGTTGCCTTTTAATCTTCTCCTGAGAACAGAGAATGAGAGAAGAAGGGTTGGCCAATGTTCTGGGTGGGGACCAGGTGCCGCACATGGGGACAAGGGGACGCTGGGTGCCCCCAGATGCTGAGTGCTGCCCAGGGCATATTCACCTTCTGAGAGAACATATACCAGTGGGAACACGAGTTTTCAAGTGTAATAACTTGTGAGTAATTTTAGATTGGAGGGCTTAGCCAGCAATTTTCTTTTTGTCTGACAAGTCTGACAAATGCCAGTTGTCACTGTCACTCACCAGACTCCTCTGAGCCTCCGGTTCCTCTGTGCACGATAAAAAAATAAAATTAAATAAAAAATAAAATTAACATGCACATGCACACACCCAGAAACACAATAAACTGACCCCATGTACTTCCTGGGGTTTTGTGGTGACCAAATGAGACCTATTGAAATAGTATTTGTGAAAATGCTTTGGAAGCTGTAAAGTGTGCTGAACATACAAAATTATATTGCTTTTCATTGTTAACTCCATTGCAGCAATATTCTGATGCAGGCAAATAAAGCATGCTTTTCTGAGAAAACTTTTAAAAATCAGAATCTGTGAAAAAAAGTTAGCATATTCTTTTGTCAGTAGGCAATCAAGTGTTACAAGTAAATGTGAGCTCAAAAGAATGATCTAAAATGGAAGATATCCATCTTCTGATATTAAGAACTTTCTAATTTTGGTGGGTATTGCTTTATAAACACACATGGTTTTTATTAATATGATTTCCTCAGTTAAGGAAAATCAGGGAGTTCATTCCTACTCTCAAATTCCATAGCTTCCTATTAGCCCTTTATGTTCTCCCTTTATTAGACTTTTTGTGTTCAGTTTTAATCTTCTTACTAGATTCTTGAGGGCAGAAGCAGAGTTTTATTCATTTGCTCTTCCATAATTCCTGGAATAGTGCCTGCACATCACAGATGTATAGTTAGTGCTTGTTAACAAAAATACCTTGGTGACACAGTCCAGCACTGCTTTATTGTTACCTGAACTAGAAAAGTAATGCCAGAAAATTGAAAAAAAATTTTTTTTTAAAGAAAAAGATCTTAGCTGCTCAATTAAGGGTTTAGTTATTTGAACACAGGTTTTCCTGTTACCACTCTGTATCCTTGCTGTGGCACAATTTAATTGTTTAGAGAATGGGTTAATATTTGTTGCATGTAGCATAGATGAGATAGAGAAAAGAAAGCAATCAAAATAGATCTGCAATTAACAGTGTTACACATCATCAAAACAACATTAAACACACTTCCATTAAGCATGGATGGGGACTCTAAGTGATGGTTCACTCCCTGCTTCCAGGCAGAGGTGGGGTACTTCTTTCCAAGACAAACAGCACTACACATGGTTGTTGCAAAGCTGCTGGGGATGTGAACAGGGTTCACACCTCCTGAGCAATCCGGTCTTACCAGCTTCCATTAGGAGGCTTCCCCAATTTTTCATCTCTAAGAGGATGATGGCTTCCATCCGATGATCTTGAAGGCCATTTGAGAATTGATAATCTGACCCTGTTCATCTTCCCCCTCCCGCCACATACACTCTCTCTGCTGAAATTGCATGAAGAGTGGGTCTCTATGAGTGTGAAATCCCACTCAGGTCATTGAAAATGTTATCACACTGAGTCTCAATGCTCTATCACTGATGTATTGCTTTAGCTTGATTTTACTCAACTAGAAAATATTCCCAGCTTCCCTACGGGGCAAATCAAAAAGAATCCACTGTGTACTTTCTGCTGTGTCCAGCACTATTAGTATTAGTTATTACAGGGAATTCTGAAGCTCTATGAGAAACAGTCTCTGCCCCCAAGAAGCTCATAAACTTTGTTGGGCGGAAAAGCCATGGGTGGTTCAATGTGGTATAAATAGGTGTGTGATACTGAGGATGTGATCTGTAGAATTCTGCTGCCTGCTTTGAAGGAGCTGCTGATCTGATGTGATTTAAACAGAGTGTTAATTCTTCTGCCCCTTTGACTTTCTGATATATGCTATGTAGTGCTGTTAACTTTTTAGGTTTTTTCATATTCCAAATTCTAAAGAGCAGGTCACCACTAAGAGCTATTATGGCCAAGAAAGATTTGTTGGGAATGTCATGAATTATCTAGGCCTTGATGGATGGGTTAAGTTTAGGGGTTGCTAGAATGAGAGGCATCTCCAAGGAGCTATGAAGAGGATTTGTGTTAGGGAAGGGAGGTGCACTGTAGTATGTAAGGGTCACGTGGGGTCAGAAGGTAAAGGAAAGGGGACTTCGTACTTTCCTGTGGCTCTTAAGCATTTGGTAACTTGACAGCATTTCTGAACGACAGTCCATTGGTGGTGGTCAAGGTGTATTGTTAGGAAACAAACAGCTTTGGTATGACTTTTGCTATGGAACTAGTGTGCCAGCCTTTTGAAGTAAAAGAGAAAAACACAACAGATGGGTTAATGCTTAATAGCTGCATGCCCCATTTAAAAGGCTGAACCTTTGTATAGGAGGACAGAAAAACCTAATATATGTCTAATGGACCAAAAACACTTCCATGCTATACTTTTAAAATCTCTTTTTGCATATGAAATCCTGAAGTGGAAAAAATGGGAAATATAAAGACATTATTATTTTTCTTACTTGCTAAGCATTAATAACATGTTAACCTTTGGGTGGAAAATATAATTAGATGTTGTCTCTGCTCACTGAGTCAATAGAACAAGTAGGCACAGAAACAGAGGGGGAAGAGAAAGCTTTCACGTGTGCCTTTCAACATGCCTGGATGTTATAGAGGTTAGCAATAATTTTCTAGTGAGGCCACTTGAGCAGTTGGTTGTAGTTTTAAGTGGCTAAAGAATAATTTTCTGCAAAAGGAAAGAGTTGCTTGCATGAGTGAAGGAGTGAGTAGTTTTCTGGCGTGTAGGAAGAAGAGGATTTGTATACGGAAGGCCATGAGAAATGAACTAAAAAAGACAGGGATTTTTTTTTTTCTTGAGTAAAGCTAAAGGAAAAATATGAATGAGTGATCTAGAAGGAAAGAGAGAACTCTTGTCAGGCAGAATCAATGAAGTCAGCATAAATGGGCCATTTCCTGCTGCTTGTCTCTTCCTGTGTAATTAATTGTTCCTTGCAAAATCAATGACTCAGGTATACTGGCACCTTCAAACAAGATTGTATGCTTCCTGAAGGCAGGCAAGAGTCATGCACTGAGTTTCTTCATTTACTTCTACAGTGTCAACCCTAGAGTTTGACCCATTGTGGCTCGTAGGCACTTGTAGGTTGATGAAGAGGCTGAAGTTGGGGATTGGTAGAGGGAAGCAGTGGGTTAAGTTTAATGGAAGCATTGATGGGTGTGCCAGAAGAGGCATTGGTATACATTGGGAGTCAACCTGTACTCAGGAGCTGGCCTCAAGGTATAGGTGATGGCTTTGTAGTTCTAAGAAAGACAATTCTCTAAATTGATGAAAAACCTTTCAAACATTTCTGAGTCTTGAAGTAATGTCAGTCTTGATAAATGAACCCCATTAAGCCACCCAGGAGTGGCAGAGTCCAGGACTGTTCTCTAGTCAGGGAAACAGCAGGCACATAGAGTCTACAGAGGCACACAAACCAATTTTTCTTATTTCACTTTTTTTCAGTGTCATCCAACAGAACTTTGGCCTTCCCTAACTTCTACTTAATCCAGGGGAATAACCAAAGGATGACCTTTTGGTCTCTGTAAATCTGGTAGTAGGTGGGATGTAAGTGCTTGTGGTTAGTGATAACAAGGTAAAAACTGAGGTTCTTCATATGTGCTGATTAAAGCAGCATGATTTTTTTCTACTACTAAGCCTTTAATGACTTTTCTCCCTTCATCTCTCATAGCTTCTCAACTTTGCTTTTTCCTTTTCTTTTTTTCTGAGTAAGCATGCAGGCTGGGCAACTCCTTTTCTATGTATGAGAGTAGTTGGTCAGTATCATGTTATGTTTCTGCAACCCGTCAGCCATACTAACTGGACTTGAGTTCTGTCTGGGTTCACTGGGTCAACAGCCATCCTGGGTATTGCAGGTGATATGCTCCTGGAGATGCAAATGCTACCTGGGTGAGGACAATAAAAGATCTTTATAGCAAGATTCCCTTGGAGATGCTTCTTTGCACTGTGCATTGAGAATCACTGCTTCAGTCTCTCCAAACCTCTTACAGTCATGACATGCTTAATTTCTCCCAGATGCTGTTAATACCATTATTGGCTCATTTGCCGAGGCTAACACTATTTTTGTTACCCTCTGTAATGTCAGAGGACTTCAATCTGTTCCCCATTGCCTAATGGTCTTTACCTCTGTTTCTTGACCATTTCATTGAAGACTCTTGAGCTTCTGTAAAGTTTCTAACTATTCTCATATTTTTCCATTGTTTTTATTCCAGCAAGTCCAGTCATTTTATCTTTTATCAATTATTACTAGTCAAAATAGTTCACTGGAACACAAAATAAATGGTTAATAGAGAGGCTACCATGAAGCAAACAACAGTAGACTGAAGAACACTCTCAACTCAGGGCAACACACACATTGGCTATGAAACGTTGTCAGATGGTGTGTGCTTAATGCTCATTGGTTAAGGGTTGGTAGAGTGTGCTCTGTAGCATGAGTGCTCATTTGCTGAGAGCATATGATATCGCTTGGTGGATTTTAGGAGCCAGGCTGTCTTCCATTGGCTAGAACTCAATCACATGGTCTCACCTAGCTACAGGGGAAGTTGGGAAAAAGAATTTAAATGTGTAAGAAAATGAAATGAGTTCAACAAACACATAGGATTATCTCTGTTACAGTCTACTCCTCTAGTCACCAGAAATCCATTCCATTTTTCTTTTAACACATAGAGTACATGTCCCTTCTCCATGGAAACACCCGCAAGCCCTACCTAGTCACTTTGTTCAGCTCAAATTTCAGAGTCTCCAGGGAGGGAGTAAATCTCTCCCTCAGATATGATGTGATTCCTCTGGGCTCAGCAGCCTGTGAGGAAAACAGGAAGGTCACCCCTCCTCCTCCTACTTTAGAGTGGTGAGGACAGTGGTAACATTTCTGATTCAGAAAAAGGAAGAAAAGAAGCCAGACTGATCACTGGCCCATAGCAGAGCTGGCATCCTGCAGGGAAGGCATTAAGAAGTGTCTTTTTTCAAGGAGTGGGGGGAGTTCCCTGAATAGATTCTGATCTTCCTCTGTGAGAAGGACTTTCTTGTCCATTTTTCTTAATGACCCCTATATCTACCCTCCACAGTTCTTTCACCATCCATTGTCATCACCACATCTGAAATGGATCCCGGGTCCTATACTATCTTTGGGAACTGCCAGCATTCATAGCCCACTTCCTTCCTGAGACTGATTTAAGGCATGTGGAATATTCAAAGCTTTTCTATTCAAGATAATAATTGCTTTAGTAATACAATTCTCTCAGTGATATAGAAGCCTTCTGATTTATTTTCTTTCAGAAAGTTTCATGTGTTGTCACCACACAGTTCTTTCCTAGACACAATTTCAAGGAGTCTTCTTTGTTTTATTCCTTCCTTGTCTCTGTGCCTGTTTCTATTCTTCAGTTTAATAGTGGCCATCTTGAGGTTATCTGAAAGTAGGTAGAAAGATCACATCCTCAGTCCAGTTTTTGCCAAAGTCCTGAGTCACAATGTGCGACTGAGAAGTCTCACTGGGTCTTCAGCACACAATGTCTTTTAATAGGACATCTTTCATTTCTTGGTGACTGGAAGCAATTAGCAAATAAATGACTTTTCTAAGTAAGTCCATAATTTCTAGAATAACTCTTTTTTTATTTCTATCTGCTAATGTGCCAGTTACACATTACAGTTCTTATAATTTTATGATTCTTTCATAAAAAACCTGACCCGCAATCAATAACAGACAATTAGTAGCCAACAACATATATGCAAGCATTCTGTTTTTCCATCATCTTCTGGTTCTTTTAGAATTGTAATGATCTCCTAGCACAGAACCATCTAGTTCCCCAAGAACTGTAAGCTCAGTAAGCAGGTAGTCTACATTCCACAGTGTTGTAGTCAATAGTTTTTGCCAGTGTTTTGCCACTGAATAACCTGGATCTGCTATATCTTTACCCTCCCTACTTACCATCCATCTCATCTAAGTCAATGTCAAATATTTAAGTTTTTTGTTATGGGAGAGCCTCCATTTCTATGTTGGCCAAGGTAGGCTAATGGTAGTAATAAAGAAATAAAAATGATTTGTTGCTCACATTATAGCCCACTGTGGGTTGCCAGAGGGGGATTTTGTACTGTGTAATCATTTAAGACTCAAGCTAACAGAAGTTCCACCATCTTTGCTTCTGACATTGCCCTGAGTATCAAAATCCAGCTCGCACCTGAGGAAATGATGGGCAATGTCAGTGATTTGTGCAGGACATTTTTGGGGGCCAGGCCTGGAAGAGGCATCATGTCCACACACATTCCACTAGCCAGAACTTAATTGTGTTTTCTTCTGACTATATGGGAGCTGGCAAATGAGCTTAGCTATGTGCCCAGGAGGAAATGGGAGCCAGTTTGGTGAGCACATAGCATTGTCTCAGTGCACTATATTATGTGTATGACACTACAGGGGATGTGGTGGTTAGCACCTGCTTTGGGGATATTGAGGATGATGTGGGGGTGGAGAAGAAAGAGGAAGAGAGGAAGTCCCATGCATCCCAAAGGGGGTAGGCTTGGCAAGGAAACAGGAATGATTCTGGAAATAAAGTGGCTGGGGGCTGCGATGAAGATGGTGCCTATTCATCACAGTGCTTTGTAGGAGACAGAAACAAACATGTTGTTTGTCTAAAAGACAAGGGAATATGGGGCACCTGGGTGGCTCAGTTGGTTAAGCATCCGACTTCGGCTCATGTCATGATGTCACAGTTAGTGGGTCTGAGCCCCACATAGGGCTCTGTGCTGACAGCTCAGCCTGGATCCTGCTTCGGAATCTGTGTCTCCCTCTCTCTGACCCTCCCCTGCTCGTACTCTGTCTCTCTCTCAAAAATAAATATTTAAAAAAATGAATAAAAGACAGGGGCTAAAATGCTATCAAATAAGGATTTTCTCTCCAATTCCTCTGACTTAATTGGTCAAGCACAGAGATTTTCCATTTGGAATTTGGGGCCTGTGTACTGAGTGTCATGTCAGAAGAGTAGGATTTCTTTTCTGCTCTACCATTTTGGGCCTAGGGCACTGGTCCGCCAGGCCCTGAATTCTGCATCCCTCAGCTGTCTGAAGGCCTGCCCTCTCCGCACACAGGTGATCCAGGAGCAGCCTCTGCAGGGGTCCAGTTGTGTGCTGAGGCTGAGGACATAATGCGTGGTATCTCAGTGTCTTCTAAAAGATGGATGTTTGAGAGAAATTTCCATGTTCTCTCTCTTGTAGGAAAGGTCATTCCTCTGCTCAGAGGCTAGTTTATTATTGGTACTGGACTCTTTGATCTTGTTTCCTGCTTTGCTTTCGTCACCAAATTCATGGCCATGTCCAGCAACTAGACAGGATTCTTTTTTTTTAAGTTTATTTATTTATTTTGAGAGAGAGAGAGAGAAAGCATTAGCAGGGGACGAGCAGAGAGAGAGAGAGGGAGAGAGGATCCCAAGCAGGCTATGCGCTGTTGGCAAGGAGTCTGATGTGGGGCTTGATCTTAGGAATTGGGAGGTCACGACCTAAGCCAAAAAATCAAGAGTCAGACGCTTAACCGACTGAATCACTCAGGTGCCTCTAGACAGTATTCTAGATAGGATTTTTCTGTCCTCACTTTACCTCTGGATTCTATTCTTTTCTTTTCCTTGTTTTACTTTAATCTGTATCTCTTAGTTATTTACTCTTTTGCATTAGATGTAGATGTTACTTGATCTGTATTCTTAAAGTCTTAATAAAGATAAAAATAGTGGGGTATAAACATATAAATATTTAATCTTTTTATTTTAGCATTTTATTCATTTTTTGAAGCGGCAATAAATTCACGAGATTCAAAATTGAAGAAGCATGAAAGAGTGTGTAATGTGAAAAGTCTCCCACCTGTTCCTTAGCTCCCCAATTATCCTTCTCAGTTGAAAAGTGTGCCAATTTTCTTTGAAATATTCTATGCATATAGATAAAACTTAATTTTTCCTTTGATATATTTTCTGCAAATGGCGACATGCTAGACCCTCCGTTTTTTGTTTTTTTTTTATTTGTTTTAATTGGGGCATAGATATCCATTACATGAATGTGTCATAACTTGTACAGAAATATTTACTGAATTGACTGATGACTCCTTGGTAGCACTGATAAAACTGGTATAAAAAAGACTTTCTCCCTGTGAACGCTCTTTGAGTGAGGCACTTACATGTCTGTTGATTTTCAGATCCCAGTCTGTACTAGTTTGTTATTGACAGTGAGAGTTTTTCCTCCAGCTTTCCATCCCAGCATTCACTTGGAAACATACGCATTCCTGACCTCCTCATCACCAAGCCATCTGGTCTTGTTAATTTTTTTTTTTAAAGACATTAGCAGACAGAGGATTCTTTTTTTTTTTTTTTTTTAGAATTTTTTTTTCAACGTTTTTTATTTATTTTTGGGACAGAGAGAGACAGAGCATGAACGTGGGAGGGGCAGAGAGAGAGGGAGACACAGAATCGGAAACAGGCTCCAGGCTCCGAGCCATCAGCCCAGAGCCTGACGCGGGGCTCGAACTCACGGACCGCGAGATCGTGACCTGGCTGAAGTCGGACGCTTAACCGACTGCGCCACCCAGGCGCCCCAACAGACAGAGGATTCTTAAAGGCTAATGACCTAAGTAAGTGGGCTTGAGTGTTGATCTAAGCCTTGTGTCTTTGTCTGTATTTCTTCTCATGATGGGAGAGGGTGTTGAGGACAGCATGCTTTCCTCCTCTGTGATTTTGAGAATTTAATTAGTTTTCTTAGGCTTTTACTAAGATGACTTAATTTGGGGTAGAGTTTTTCTAACTTTGATTTCCATCACTTTCTCTGAGGATCGTATAAAGATGTAAATGCATCTCATCAGGAAATGCCCATGCCACCTCCAAATCGCTCCCTCCTGTGACTATGGCTCCTGTCTCCTTGCTCAATCCTTCAGGTATCCTTGGTCTCTGGGAGGCCTGGCTGCTGAAAGGGATCTTATGTCCACTCTCTACTGATTCAAATATAGAAACACTCCTTCCTTCACTGTGCAAAACCTACAGGCAGTTTTTAGATTTTACTAAGAAAATAGGAAAACTAGAACAAAACTCTTTTCTATCTGTGCTGCTCATCTTCCTCTGGGCCTCAAGAGGACCTCTTCCAGCCTTGCAGTCACAAACCTTACCCCTGACCTCAGATGTTGCCCTGCATTCTGATCCAAGAAATCCTACTCATTTCGTGTTTGTATCAATTCTTTGGGGCTCTGCGCTTAGTGTTAATAAGTCTATCTTCTGGAAACTAAGCTTCTCCAGTTTCTGCCTAAACAATACCTCTTGATATTACTCCCCGGTGTTCTATGGCCCTAAAGCCAGCCCCCACATTTAACCTCAGAGCCCTTTGGGGTGCCGCCACTTGCTTTAAGCCCCAGAGAAATACCTTCACCTTTTTTCAACTTTATGGAAAAGTTCACGCTCCTTTTTGGCTCACCTGCTACACTCTTTATTTTCTGCCTGTGGAGTAAATTCACTCTCAGCTTTTCCTCAGAGTAGGCAAAGCAGGGCTGAGTTATAAAAAGAGCTTCTGCTGTATTCAAGGTCAGAAGCCTACGTTGTAAGTACAATCTTGGCAAAGTAACTTAACCCTTCTAGAATATAGCTCCTTCTGTAACATGAGAACGTTCAGTGTCTTCTCTCATTTTATCTCCATGCCTCATGCCCATCTCCACGCCTCATGCCCATCTCCACAGGTAACCCTTTTATTAGGATTGATGTGTTTTTTACTTATATGTGTTCTTTAAAATATGTATTGCTTTGTGGGCATGTATACTTTAATTTTCATTTTAGATTAGTTTTAGGTATACAGAAAAGTTGCAAACATAGTATGGAACATTCCTGTAAACCTTGACCCAGTGTCCCCTAAACATCTTGCATTACTATGGCATATTTGTCACAGCTATTAACATATGTAATGTATCATAATATTTATTATTACTATTATTATTATATAACCTACATTATAAAGTGTGAAGTTCATGCTTTATTTAGATTTCCCTAGTTTTTACCAAATGTCCTTTTTCTGTTCCAGGATTCCACCCTACATGTGGGATCCCAGAGACTGACAGGTTCTCAAACTTTCCTTGTGTTTGATGGCCTTGATAATTTTGAAGACTACTGGTCAGGTAGTCGAATGACCCTCAGTGGAGATTTTTTCTCACTATTTGTATGGGGTTCTGTGTTCTTGGTGAGGAAGCTGTCAGAGGTGAAGTGCCATTCTCGTCACATCTCATCAAGGGTAGTATTATCAACATGACTTATCACTGTTGATGTTCACCTTGATCTTTTAGCTCAAGGTAGTGTTTGCCAGATTAATCCACTGTAAATTTACTCTTTTTTCTCTTTGGAAGCAAGTCATTATACACAGAGTAGGCATGTATTTTTAATGTATACAAAAGGCATTGTGATGTGAATCTCATTCTTACCTGGCTATTTCAGTCAATGGTGTGTTTCTGAGATGCCATGTTCCTACACGGTGTCAATCTTCTTGCTGTTAATTGCTGTACGACATTCCATTCATCATATTTTGATTTCTCATTCCTTCAGGGATGGACACTCAGATTGCTTCTGGTGCCCCCTTATAAAAACAATTCTGTGAAAAACATCCTTAAAAATGTTTCCCAAAGAACCTGTGTGGGAATTTATGTGAGATGGATGTAAGGCAAGAGTAGAACTTGTGCATCAAAAGCCATATTATTACTTGCTTGTCTAAGCCTTGTTTAGTAGTGGTAGGTCAGTACATAAGGGCTCCCATATCCTCGTCTCCGCCGGTAATTGGCTGTGTTCAGCTTTCTCATTTTTTTTCTAATCTGCTTGATATTTGATATCTTGTTATTTGAAATCACCATTCTCTAATTATTAGAAAGTTTGAACAGCTTTTGGTATACTTTCTAGTCCTTTTGTTTTCCTTTTCTTGTGATTTCTGTTCATATCTTGTATCAATTTTTCTATTGGTATTCTAGTATTTTTCTTTTTGATTTCCTCATATATTCCTTGTTGGGTTTAGGCATGGTAAATATCTTCTAGTCGGTCCTCTTATTAAAAGTGTTCATGATATCCTTTTTAAATTTTGTTTGTTTAGCTTGTTAATTAATATATATATATATATATATATATATATATATATATATATAAAATCTTTATTTATTTTAGAGAGAGAGACAGAGTGTGAGTGGGGGAGGAACAGAAAGAGAGGAAGACACAGTATCCGAAGCAGGCTCCAGGTTCTGAGCTGTCAGCATAAAGCCTGACGTGGGGCTCGAAGTCACGTACGGTAACCTGAGCTGAAGTTGGATGCTTAACTGACTGAGTTACCCAGGCACCCCAGCTTGGCAAGTTTTATGTGATAAATTTAACAAACTTTTTGCTTTACATGTTGTTTAAGAAGTTCTTCTCATCAATAGATCACAAAAACATTACATATTCTAGCTCCTATTAATTTGACACTTCTATTTATTATATTCACATCTTTAATTGTATTTGGAGCCTGCATTTATGTATCATATAAGGTAGAAATCTACTTTGATTCTTCTGTGTACAGTTCACCAGATTTCCTACCACCATCTACAACCCCTTCTTTCTCATAATTTGTGGTGTCAACTTTACCATATGTTAGTTTTCTTCACGTACTTGACCCCAAATCAGACCTTTCAATACTGTTCTGTGGTTCTATTTATCTTCATCTGAGCCCACCCATGCTATACTTAATTACCATCCCTTGGTGTTATGTCTTAATATCTGAGAGTGACAAGTCCTATCTTTCCTCTTCTGTTGCAGAGTTGACTTAGCTTTTTACACAGTGTATAATTTTGTTGTTTGTATAGATGCTTGAACAAATTCACAAACTCAGTTGAAATTTGTATCGAAATTCCATCAAATGTAAGAATTAATTTGAAGAGAATTGGTATCTTTATAGTATTGGGTCATTTTGAAGCAGGGATATCTATCCATTTCATTTTAAGTCAATTTACATATTAAATTTCAGAAAAAAATTTAACATCTAGCACATGAGCACATATATAATTGTGCAATTTAGTTCTTAATAATATATATATTCAGTCCTATTCTTTTGCTAAGGTTTGATCATCGCTCTTCAACTAAACTGTAATTATGTTGAAGACAAGCACCATGTTTTTTATTTATTTATTTATTTACTTATTTTTGAGAGAGAGAGAGAACAAACAAGCAGGGGAGGGGACAGAGAGAGAGGGGGACAGAGGATCTGAAGTGGGCTCTGTGCTGACAGCAGAGAGCCCAGTGCAGGACTTGAACTCAGGAACTTGTGAGATCATCACCTGAGCTGAAGTCAGATGCTAAATCCTGACTGAGCTATCCAGGCACCCCACAGGGCCATGCTTTTAATTTCTTTTTTTTTTCTTCACTGTATTTCAACCTAGAGGGGTGTAATGAATACTGGGGTTGTTTTTTGTTTCCCCTCTGACTTTTTTTTTTCCCTTCTTTCCCTTCCTCTTTACTGATTTGGTTGCCCCTTCCATCTGCTTCCCCTGGGTCAAAATGCCTAATGTGGCTGTGTAACAGTAGCTCATACCTACCTCCATTTATCGAGTGAGGCTAAGCACTTTTTTTTGCAGTGTGGTACATTTCCTCTGGGGATGAGCAGTGTAAGTTAAAACTCTGCTGTGTCAATAAGTCAAGGTGAGTTTTCAGCTTTATACAACTGCATTCCCAACCATTAGAAAGATGTTAACATTTATTGCCAAGCTGTCTCTTAAATATCCTGTAATAAAAAGCCAAAATATGCTATCTTTTTTTTTCCAATTTCACCCTTAAGCTGCATTTTCATTACCACATTTTCTTTGTAAAGTGCTCTAACATTCTTTATTGAAATTTTTATTGTTTCAGGTGATCCCTTAATAGTCTCCTTTGAACTAAAGGAAAAAAAAATTATTTTCTTAAAGGAAAGTATCATAGTGGATCCTCTTTATTTTGCTAGTGACCTATCTAACCCCCACCCTTTTGACTATTAGTGCCTTGTGTCTGCTTTTCAGTCTACATAAATCTCATGATCCAGAGACATGATTTGACCCATACCCTATCCAAATGCATATAGGAATAAGCTATATGATAATGAGGTTTTCCTAGCTTAAAAGCTGTTTTAATCTGATTGTGTCACTGTGCAAGGAATTAATCAAGTCAGTGTGCTTTGAGACTTGTGTGCAGTGAGAAGGCAAGACTACGTTGGAAAGAAATCATTAAAAGTCTAATGCTGAATAAGTTGAAGCCACAAAAGAAGCATGAGATCCCTTAGCTCTGGTACTTGAAGAACGCAAATGTCTTTGGACTGGCTTGGCGTGCCTGAGATAAGACACTGGTGGGTGATATTTATGGGCTAATCAATATTCTGATTCAGTTGAGGAGGAAACGCAGTTTTGAAGTTAATCTGATGTCGCTTGGTCTTTATGGCATTTAGAATTTTTCATGAAATGATTTCTGATAAAGGAATACAAAGTCATGTTTACTACACTAGCACCTTAAAGACCAAAGCATGTTTGCTCAGAAAAGCAATCTTCTAGCTAAATATTAATGTGGCAGAGATACACATGCCCTTTTTAATAAAGAGTAGCGCTGAGTCCTGAGGTCCAGGGCTATCCCCTGAATCTTTGAATGATAGGAAGCACCTGAGGTGACCCTGTTCCCCTCTTTCAGCACACTCAGACTTTTAGGTTCGACTCCGGAATTCAGAAGGGTCTTATCCTGCCCTCTGGGAATGTTCATGTGGGAAACTGCAAGGGTCTCCAGCTTGTGCTGTGACAGTGGTGTGTGCAGAAGGACATACTGGTTAATGTGCTTATATGTAGGTCAGCCAACTAGTGCCGGCTTCTGAGGTGCTGACTTGCAGCTATTTCTGAATGTTTTCTTCTGAGTTAGGAGCGGTGATGAACATCCCTGATGTTTGCCTGCGTTTATTCTCCCAACATATTTTCCTGAACACGTACACTCTGTGAATGCCCCATAATAGATCCCATTTTCTTCCTCTATGGGGATCCCCAGATGAAAAAGACAAAGAGATTGCACTTATTTCGGGTAGGGAATTAAGGCAGGCACGGAAATGACAGCCATACAAATGAGAAGGGGGTGAGCCGCAAGAGAGAAGCATAGGTGTGTTATTCATCACAGAGATTTAAGATGACTTGGTTAGAAAGAAAAGACAACTTGACTTATTTGTCTCTATTTAATGAAATGTGAAAATAATAAAAATAACTGCCTGTGTCTTGTCTGTAGACTAGATAGGTATTATATTAAATAATTAAAACGGGCAAATGTGATTGCTTCGCATATAGAACAAACCCCTGGTTACAGCAGCACATCTCTAAAAGTTAAGGCTACCCAAGGTCACACTTCAGGAAATCTTGCTTGCTTTTTTTTTTTTTTTTTTTTAACTTGGACATTTGTCCTGTGTGTGATCATAAGGAACTACTTATCCATGTCTTTAGGAAATAAAGTCATTTCTAATGCCCTGAGTTAAAAAAAAAGAAAGAAGGAAAGAAAGACAGAAAGAAAGAAAGAAAGAAAGAAAAAGAAAAAGAAAAAGAAAAAGAAAAAGAAAAAGAAACAAAACACAACCCTTACAGTGATAATCAGTGTTTGGAGTGTTTGATTCCCTAGAGTTTTAGGTTATAGCTCCGAGGATCATCCATGTGTAAGACCTTGGGAGTGGTGTTTCTCAAACTGGGCATACACACACATGGATGTAATCTTGAGATTCTGCATATTCTTTTAGACTTCAAAAATTTTTAATGATATTTTTAATGCCTACATATGACCAGATATAAAGCTGAAACAGTCCTCTTTTCTGGGATAACAATTAAAAGACGTTCTCATAAAATAGGACTTTAGATTGTGAAGTGATTGTTTCTCAGACAGGAGTCATCAGATCCTTGAGAATTTTATTCTTGTCCACACTTGAGAATTATCTTTTATTACTTATAGTTGAGAAAGATTGACTTAAATCATATTGCATAGTGGAGTTCACTATTTGATCATTCCTTTTGGGGCTTAATATTTTTACATTGCTTCTGTGCCAATGATTGCCAAAGCTGGTCAGGCAATGATTTATATTATTAAAATGATTACTGGATTGATTCATTTTAATGATCACTATATTAATTTTCTATATATGTTGATGATGTTTTGAAAATTTTTATACTTAAAATTTTTGAATAGCTGCCCTTTTGTGTATTCAAACTGAAAATCATTTAGGAAAGCTCTCAGGAGAAAACTCCACTGTGAAGGGGACAAATCTGTATATTTGGAATAAAGGAAAAAACTGTTTCCCTTCTTGTCTGACTCTTTCTTTTTCTCTCTGTCCATATGTATTAGAGATGTAATATATACCTGTCTCTCTCCATATATTAGAGTAACAGAGTTTTTGATTATCTATCCATCAATCCATCCATCCATCCATCTATCTGTCCATCCATCTGTCCGTCCATCCGTCCATGCATACATCCATCCATCCATGCATGCATCCATCCATCCATCTGTCCGTCTGTCCATCCATCCATCCATCCATCCATCCTCTACTTTCTATCTATCTGAGAGACAGATACAGACAGACACAAGAAGAGATAAGCTGGAGTAGATGCTAAGGGAGACAGAGCAGGGGTATGTCCTATTCACATTCAGTTGAAGAGGCTTTGGTCTGAGAAAAAAAAAAAAAACCCGCTCCATGGTAGAGAGTGTTCTGAAGCCTGGGCTGGAGGAGGGGGCAGGGGGTGGAGGAAGGTCCTTTCACTAAAACTGCCTATAATTTTAGTCACTGTTTGGTTCGTTGGTGAAACATTGTGTTGGCCCGGGATGAAGCCCTGGGAAGTAAAGTTGAGAAATTGCCACCACAGCAGTAAAGGTAAGAGGAGATTAATCTCCACCGAGTGCTGCTTTGGGAAAGCAAGTGCGCATTATCTCCTTTATCAGGGAAGTTTTCCCGTGTCAGAGTCCACCGAAGTTAGAGGTGATTAGGACTGTGAGGAGCATCTGCAGGGACCTCTGTGGCTCTAAAATAGGGTAGATTTATGCAGCATATGGAAAGTCAAGGCAGCTCTTCAAGTAGAATCGGTCAGGGGGTAGAGAGGTTTATTGGTTTCTAAGTGTTCTTTTCTGCTTTTCAGAACATCTTTTTTCATCTGGCTCACAAGCGGGGTTTGAAAAATAAGATGTCCTGCCCACTGCAGCTTGTCATACATTAACAGCCTGGTGTTAGGACCTTGGAACACAGCCACACAGGTTGGCAAGAACAGATCCCACTATGGGGTTTCATAAATATTTGCAAGGGGAGGAGGAAGAGAACACCAGAAAGTTCTTCCTGAGGAGTGAGGGGGTTGGCATTAACTTGCAGATCAGGTCTCTGGGCACAGCTGCTTTGGTTTATGCTTGGATTTAAAGTTCTTTGAAGACTTGCCCAGACCGAGTGGAGGCAGGGGACGAGCAGCCGATCCCTCAGCCTGTAGTAGAGGCTTATTTGGTGTGTACTGTGTCCTCCTGCAGCCCTGCTATGAAGCCAGGTGGCCATCAAGGCCATGACGCTGCCTCTCTTGGGACCTGCTAGTGCCCTTGATACCCTGGTGTTTGCCCATGGAGTGCTTTGGCCTGGACTTAGGGGTCTTACCCCATGTCCAAAGTGCCTGTTCTAGTGTATTTACCAACCAAGCAATCTCAACATGGAGGATGTTGCAGGTGAGGAGGAGTGTGTGACTGGCCAGCTGACTCTCTGCCAGGTGTGCTCTCCTCCTCAGACTTTATTTTATGGCAACAGTTTCATTTACCGGGAACCAGCCCTGTGCCAGTCTTCATAGGCATCATGTCATGTCATTCTCTCACTGACTCTCAAGGTAGGTATGATTTTACACTTGCCCTTTGAAGAAATTGCAGTAAAAGTTACATGATTTGTGTAGCTGTGATACCCAGGCCCTACTATTTAGGCAGTTTCCCCAATACTACCTTGTCTGGTCCTGTCACACTCCCCCTTTCCTCTGTCTGAGAAGGGACAGGTGACAATGCAGTTGAATCCAGCAAACTTGTACTGTCCCTTCAGAATGTGCTAGGCCCTGAGCCCAGGGCCCAAGAACACAGAATGAATGGTGCTGTCTCCATCACTGCATGAGCTCCCTAGAGGGCTGGGGCGAGTGTGTGCCCAATGTCAGATACCTCAGGTCGCCGCCCAGTGTTAGGTCAGAGCCACCCTGGTGTCCCGACAGTTGGCTGGCACTATGTTTTGGTGGGGCTGGCAGCAGAGCGTGGGAGATCATCAGGCTGGATTCACAGAGGAGGGCTGAGCAAGGCTCTGAAGAGTGAGGAAAGTTCCAGCAGTGAGATGGGAAAAGGAGCCTCCACGACGGTGGCACAGAGCTCCAAAAGCAGAGTTGCGTGGGAATGGTGTGCGTTGTGGCTCTGCTGGAGCCCAAAGTGAGAAGCGTGACCTAGCATGGCCCCAGTACCTGCCTGTCCCTGCCACGCAGGTGGAGGTCCGCTCCAGAGGAGATGGGACTTGGAGCTGGAAGGGTCTGCACTGAAGCTAATCCTGCCTGGGTATCGGTCAGCTCTCCAAACACGGCAAGTGGCTATGTGGCCTAGAACTTCATGAAGCTTGCCTGACACCCAAAAGGAAGAGAGAAAACAAGGTGACTTGTGGCTGAAGGGGGAAAGAATTCCAGCTTGGATTTGATGTAGAGGCGGAAGGAAATGCTGTGAAAATTGCTTCAGGCTTGCAAACCCAGGCACCTTCACCTCTAGGTCTGTGTAGCAGCTGCATGGGGTGGGGCCCGGGAGGGAAGGAGATATTCTAATTAGCGCACGGAAGGCAGAACCATAGGTCTGCAGTTTTGAAAGTTTGTTTTGTTTTGTTTTTTAAATACCACAGAGACAATGATAAAGAGCCGGGTGAAATTCACGGGTTGTGGTTAGCGGACAACTGTGTGAATTGCTTTGTGAATTGCTGACTTAAGCACTTTTCTTTGACTTCCTTTCTTCCTCCTGTCCTCCTTGCCAAATGGTACAAAAAGAAACATCCTGAGATGGAATATCAATTTCTTACTTGCATTTTCAGTGCTGATAAGAGTAAACTCATGCAGGGAACATTTCTCTGAAGGGCAAGGTGGGGAGGATTGAGGCTGGTGTAACTTTGGGGCAGGACAGCAGTGGTCGGCCCCACATTTCTCTCAAGCACTGCACCCTGAAGCCTCTGTTAGGTATGTGTGCTCCCCTATAGATACATACCTTCTGCTCAGACCAAACTTCAAGGCAAGTTAAATATGGCCTAAGACTTCCATCTCCATACAGCCACCCCTACCCCTGACAGCCAGAGAGGGAGGGAGTGAGGTTGTTCTGATATACAGGGATCACAGCATAAACCTCCCCATCTCCTTGCACAGTTCCGGTTGCTATTTAAGACTGAGTGAAAAAGAGAGGTGGGGGGTGCAGGGACAGAGAAAAAGAAAATGTGGAAAATTCAAAAGTCACAGCTGTATTTTTAAGCACTTCTTTTGCTTTTCAGGTTCATTTTGTGATAGGAAGGGACAAAAATCTATGTAAGTGCCATCTTGTATAAACCCTAAGATACTTGTAGTGATAGTGAATGGAATATCAAACATCACTTTGGGTGCTCAAGAATGCCATCGGTTGGCAATTTGCAGAATGGAAAATGTTTATTGTAAAGTATGGGGAAAGTTTTATATGCGGCATTAATGCAATGGGTTATATAAAATAAATCTGGGGGGGAAGGTTTATACCCTGAGTCCCAGAGCCTCAGACCTTTAAATCGATACTCCACTGATGAGAACAGTTTCCCAATTGATGTATCAGTGCAGCCAGTCAAAGCAAATACTGAGCCCCCGGGGAGGAAACAGGTGTGACACTAAATTCTCCCCTCAGCCTAGGGACAGCCGAGACTCTGAATCGAATTTCTGTAACTGTAAATTCTAGAGTTAACTATGTTGGCTAGAAATTGCACTAAAAAAGCAGTCTCATGGTCTGGTGATCATGGTATTTCATAAGGATACCTTGCAGCTTTCAGTTCCTGCCTTTGAATGCCAATAGGTCAGATGCAGTGGCACTTCTGTCTTTGTATTTGGGAATCAGGTGCATAAAGGCCTCTCTGCAGGAAGGCACAGTAGGGGTGTTCAAGTCATTAGCTCTGACTGCACATGGAGGTCCACCCCCAAGTCAGGTGGTGTGACGGGAGGCATGACCATAAATATAGGCTCAAGGTTAGGGCTTTCAAGGCCAAGTCCAGAGTAGATGTGTGATTGGACAAGGGTCTCAGAAGTGATGACCATTATGATAGGGCCATAAAATAAAATTGCAGATGAGATCTTAGTGAGCAGATTAGGAAGCAGAGGCCCAGAGGGGGCTTTGGATGGCTTTGTCTTGAGTTTCTAAGCTGAGACCAAGTATTTCTGCTTTTGTTACTCTTCTTCTGAGCTTCCACAGCCTTATTTCTGCTCTGCCATCAGGAGGATGAGGTTCCATTTGCCACTATCCCCCAGTTTCCCTCCTGCTCCATCTGTAGGTTCTTGACCCCCACTAATATAACCTTGTCACACAATAGCACCACACCTATGTGATAACTGCTGGCCATGGTTCCCAGCTGAGACAGAGTCCCAAGGAGGAGGGGACTGAAGCTACAAGGTTGGGATATACCTGGTGCAGGAACACCTGTGTCCACAAGGTAAGGGAGTTGGAAGGGCAGGGTACAGCGAGTATCTGAACCCTGTCACCATGTGCCTTCCTGGTCCAAACCACACACCCTGCTGAAGGGCCTGTTGCTTCTCCCTTAGTTGTGTTTCTCCTGTCACTTAGCTGGTCCACAGTGAGGGAGTAAAAAGCCCAAGTAAACACCTCAAGAAGAAGCTTGAAGACAGCTTAACTATCGGACTTCCTTATAAACAGTGCCTGGGGTCGTTTGGTTGGTGAAATACTTTATGAAATGCAACACAGTCTGCGTGTATTTCCTCTCTAAGTGTTCCAGGTCTGAGTTAATATCCACAGTGTAGACATGTAGTGCTCTATATGTGTTGAACAAGAATGTTTGTTAAGCACTCAGTGTCTCAGGGCAGATCCCAGTGCCTCTCAATGCCAGTGAAGTTTCCTCAGGTGATGGTGCAGGCAAGCAAGCTAGTTCTCATCCATGCCGTGGATGATTCCCTCCTTAACGTATCCTGGTCTCTGGAGAAAGCTGGCCAGTTGCATTACCCCAGTACTATGCCATGCTATATACCAATAGGAATAGACCAATGGGATTTATTTAATGATATTCATATTTTAGTTTGAATAATTCTCTTAAAGCTAAAAATAAAAATCCCCTTTTAACCTCTCCTAGATCAGCCCACAGATCACGAATTCCAAGGGAAATTCTTTTTTCAGTGAAAGTGGACATTCTGTTTAACTGAATGAGAACACAGGAGAATGGGGAGAAATAAACATGTTTTGTTTTCCATGGATGGAAGTTTGCAGATGTCCTTGCAGATCCGGAGCAGAACATACACAAATATGTGCTTCTACCAAGATAGCAAAGAGGAGGGGCAAATCTGTCACCCTTTTCCTAAAGAAAGTAACGAGAGGAATCTAGATGGATTGTAATTACAGATGTCACATCTTGGGGGACCCCTCAACCTTGAAAAACCTCGGGGCCAGAATAATGAGGTAGATAAAAATGAGCAGCTTCCGTCCCTGCAAGACTTGCAGGTTTAAAAACATTGAGACTCCGTTTGTCACGAGCTATTCATTTTACTTGGAAATGGTTGCAAGTGTTGGACTTTGAAGCATGACTTGGAGATAAGATGAAACATCGCCAGGGCTTTAGAAACACCCCCAAATGGAAAATTTGTAATGCTCGAAAGGAACCAGCAAATTCGCAAAAGGATTTTAAGGGGGTTGTTAAGTCCTCTTATTAGGAAAGAAAGGTCAGCCTTAGGCAGATTGGAAAATTGATGGAGCGTGTCTTTAGGACTTGCGTGAGCTCCTCGAGGGCCCCTTCTGCGGACACTGATAAACATGTACATTGAACAGAGAGTACAGACTATTCCTATATACTCCCTTACCTCCCGGCTTCTCCTATTATCATCTTGCATTGGTATGGTACACTTGTTACAATCGATGAACATGCATTGACACATCATTATCACCAGAAGCCCGTAGTTTCCTGTTTGTGTTGTACATTCTATGGGTTTTCACAAATGCTTAGAGCCATGTATCCACTGCTATAGAACTACACAGAATGGTTTCACTGCCCTGAACACCCCTTGTGCTCCACCTGTTTATCCCTCCCTCCACTTAAGCCCTGGGCATCCACTGGTCTTTTCACTGTGTCTTTTTCCAGAATGTCAGATAGTTGGAATTGTAGAGTATTTGGCCATTTCAGATTGGCTTCTTTCTCTTAGCAATATGCATTTAAGTTTCCTCCCTGTGTTTTCATGGCTTGGTAGCTCATTTCTTGTTTTCTTTGAATAATGTTCTGTTGTCTGGATGTACCATAGTCTGTTTATCTGTTCACCTATGGAAGTGTATCTTGGTGGTTGATGGTGAGGTTTTTAATCCTTAGATTATATTAGAATGGCTAAAACTGATAGGAGAAAGTGATGAATTCAGGAAAAATATAAATGTTGCAGTCTGCTGTTTTTAATTTTTTTTAATGTTTATTTATTTATTTATTATTAAAAAAAATTTTTTTAACGTTTATTTATTTTTGAGACAGAGAGAGACAGAGCATGAACGGAGGAGGGGCAGAGAGAGAGGGAGACACAGAATCGGAAGCAGGCTCCAGGCTCTGAGCCATCAGCCCAGAGCCCGACGTGGGGCTCGAACTCACGGACCGTGAGATCGTGACCTGAGCTGAAGTCGGACGCTTAACCGACTGAGCCACCCAGGCGCCCCTTTAATGTTTATTTTTGAGAGAGACAGAGACAGAGCATGTGTAGGGGAGGGGCAGAGAGAGAGGGAGACGCAGAATCTGAAGCAGGTTCCAGGTTCTGAGCTATCAGCACAGAGGCTGATTCGGGGCTCAAACTCACAGACCGTGAGATCATGACCTGAGCCCAAAGTCAGTCACTTAACCGACTGAGCCACCCAGGCGCTCCAACAGTCTGCTGTTTTTAAAGACCGTTTTGAAGAATAGTTTTAGATTTACAACAAAATTGAGAGGAAGGTACAGAGATTTCCCACCTACCACTTTGCTCTCTACACGTGCGTACCTCCCCCATTATCAACATCATTCACCAGAACCGTACTTTTTGTTTTCAATGCCAGGATGAACCTACATTGACACATCAGAACCACCTAAAGTCCATAGTTCACGTTAGTAAACCTAGTTTTACCTCTCATGGTTTTACACATTCCATGGCTTGGGACAAATGTATAAGGACAAATATCCATCATTAGCATCCCATACAGAGTACTTTCACTGCCCTAAATATCCTGTGTGCTCTGCTCATTCATCCCTTCCTCCACCTCCACCCCTGGCCACCACTGAATTTTTTATTGTCTCCATTATGTCTTTTCCAGAATGATGATATGTCATCTTGGTAGGATCATACAGTATGTAGTCTTTTCTCATTGACTTTTTTCACTCAGTAATATGTATTTAAGTTTCCTGCATATCCTGTTTTTGCATACCTAGATAATTCACTTTTAGCACTAATACTCCATTGTCTGGTTGTATCATGGGCTATTTATCCACTCACCTACTGAAGGACATCTTGGTTGCCTCCAGATTTTGATAATTATGACTAAAGCTGCTTTAAACATCTGTGTATAGATTTTTGTGTGGACATAAGTTTTCAGTTTTTTTTTAAATCAATATTTTTTTCCTGATCATCAAATAAATATAAAATTGAACCATATGAAATTGCCAGTATTTGACCTTTCTCACTTACAGAGATGGCAGTTTAACATGGTTTCACATAATATATGCTCATAGGATATAGCTCAAATATGGAAGTGTAGACAATTGAAAGTAGAACAGGATTTTTATTACAGGTGAAGGGATATAAAATTACAGAAAGAGTATATTATGTCTCAGGGTCCATCTAGACTTGTCTCACACAGAGAAACCTCATTCAAGCCTGAACCTTCTCTCTAATCCCAGAAGAGGTGAACTCATTGAACATCTTGGCTGGGCAGGAACACTACTATGTTTTGAAGCCACTTCCTCCACATGGAGATGTCATCTCTCTGCTGTGCCATGACCCTCCCGCTAAGTCTGCTGATGTTCACGGTGATCTCATAGGTGAGATGGACAGGAGGCACTAAGACACAGGCCTGGCCTTCTACAGTTTCTCTGTATATAGCATATGAAGCAGGGCATAGACTACTCAGGCTGAGACAAAACCTTGTGGGACATACTGTTCAGTGTCATGAAAGGTACACTGGCCTCAGAGTCAATCATTGGTCAACAAATATTAAAAGCCTTTATGTGCCAGGTGTTATTTTGAGTTCTAGAGAGTCAATGAATGACTCCGACTAGCTCTTACCCTCGAGGAGCTTACTCTGAGGAGGTCTGGATGTAGGAGAGGGGAGAGGGGAGCAGGTGTCCTGATTCAGCCTGAGCCACTATGAGGGGCCTATGTGACCTTGGCAGGCTACTCAGCCTCTCTGAGCCTCAGTGTTCTTAGAGGATCAGAGGAGATGGGCTAGTGTATTTGGAATTACTCTGTAAATTATGCGTTGCTCTCTCCAGGTCATTTCTGTGGTTATAGGCTTTTAAACTCTGTCTTCTGCTTTGGAAAGGCTGGGCTTTCCTAGGCCAAGGCCCATAGGAACTCCTAATGCCTTTTAGCTTCCATGCTACCTTTAATTCCGTTGTATGGTTTTAGAACCTATCAAATCTGTACTTCTTCCATGCTCTCTGGATATCATCCTGTATTCTTCCTCTCCCCTTCTTGTGCATCAATTTACTCACAGGGTTCTAGCAGGGTCCAGCCAGGCTGCAGACAGGGAACCCAGAAGGTTTGGCTGAAAAGATGATTCACAAAGGCTAGGTAAGAGTTTAGGAAAACCAGCAAGGAGCAGTGAACCTCCCTGGGGTTTACAACTTCAATTTACCACCCCAGGAGACAGAGGAACTGTGTGGTCCTTGGAACCTGGGGGATCTAGAGCTGGAGAGGGCCAGGTGGCAGGAGCTGTGGCCTTTAATGGCAGAACAAAGGAATGCCCTGGAAAAGCATGGCCTAGTAGGAAGATAGTGGGTAGTGAGGAATAGATACCCTGAATTCTTTCTCTCCTGCTCTTCCGTGTAGGACCAGCTACACAATACAATGTATGAGACATTATTAAAAAATTATTAAAAATTTCAAGATGGTGACAGCAGAGTATTAAACCAAGTGCAAGGCCTTTCTAAGTGCCATGGCCTTTGTGACTGTGTGGGCTGCACTGTGCTAACTATGTTTCTAGTTTCTATAGACTTCATGCTTTAACATCTGCCCTGCATGTATAGGCTGGACATGCCTTGCTCTGGACAACCTAAGAATATGCCCGAGTCACCTTGTCTTGGCCCCCCGCCTCCCTCCTCTCCTCCCCTGACCTCAGGAGGGCTCCTCTTCCTGGGGCGCACTTTTCAAATACAAACCATCCAATTTGGAGTCCACATACCTGACACCTCCTGTACTGGGCTCTACCCCGGACTAGTATACACCTGTCCTAATCATCCCAGGGCTAGGTACTAGACAACTAGGGGTAGCTTCTGTGCCCCAGAGCATACTGAAATTAGTCAAACAAGCCAACTCTAAATTTGCTTACTCTGCCTCACCCATTCCTTCCTGTGGAAACCACAATCAAGTCTCTAGCCCCCAGTTGCCCTCCCTCTACATCATGACTGCCCGGGGGATTCCTTGTGTGGTTCCTGAAGGTTTCCTGGTCTAAGAGCTGCTGGCAGGAGAGGGCACAAAACCCTAGGCTTCAAGGCCTGCAGGCTTCCCTACATCTCTACCCAGAAGGACTCAGGAGGGCACTGAGAGAGCATGAGGGTGTAGATGTGGTTGGACCTCAAGCTATAATAAATTAAGACATTGCTCCCCAATCTGCAAAAAAAAAAAAAAAAAGAAAAACAAAACCAACCCAAAACCCTAAATACCCCTTTGGTGTACTGTGCCCTCTCCTCCTGGAAACTGTGAATAATAGACTATCTTTCAAAAGTAGTTGTCTCCTGATCTGTTGGCCTTACTATACTCACATCTTCTACTAATAGGCTATATTTAGAACACATACCCAGGAAGCTGGACTGCCTGCATGCTTCCCAGAGGCTGAACCTGACCAAAGGCCAGAGGGCAAGAAGCCTTTCAGGAGAAATTTACACAGATCAGCATCTTGGGGCCCACAGAATAGTGGGGGTGAGGGGAAAGTGGATTTGGTGGGTAAAGTATGTCCAGCACATGCCTCATCTTTCCATGAGGTAGCATGGATTGACATTGGTTTAATAAATGAATAAAGGGTCTACACGTTTCTTATAGAATTTTTACTAGTAATCACTTGGGGACAATTCTGATAAAGGTGTGTCATTTCTTGCCTGACATGGAATTTTTTTTTCAACAGTTTTATTGACGTATAACTGACATACTGTAAAATGTATATTTTTAACATGTATATTTTGATAAGCTTGGACATATGTATACACTTGTGAAACTATCAGCACAATTAAGGTAGAGGCACATATCTATCTGTCCCAAAAGTTTGCTGTGTCTCTTTAGAATTCCTTCTTCCCAACTATCACTACCCTCAGCTGCATCAGGAAATAATTGATCTGCTCTGTCATAATGCACTTGTTTACATTGTTGGAAATTTTATATAAATGGAATCAAATAATATATAATCTTTCTCCTCTTGTGTCTTTTACTTTAGAATCTTATGTATTGTTATGAATATCAAAAGTTCAGTCTTTTTTATTTCGGAATAGTATTCTATTTTGTGAATGTATTACAATCTGTTTACCCATTTACTTGCTGGTGGACATTTGGTTCGCTTCTAGTTTCTAGTTATTACACATAAAGCTGCTATGAACTTCATGTATAAGTCTTTGTATGGACATATGCTCCAATACTGTTGGGTAAATACCTAGGAGTGGAATAGTCTGATTATATGGCAGGTGTTAAGGACTGAATTGTGTCTTCCTAAAATTTACAGATTGAAGTCTTAGCCCCTTGTGTTGTAGAATGTATTTGTAGATAGCGCCTTTAAGAGATCATTAAGTTAGAGTGGTTTCATTAGAATGGGCCCTAATCTAATATGACTGGCGTCTTTTTTTTTTTTTTTTTAAGAGAGAGCATGCACGAGTGGGGGAGAAGGGCAGAGGGACTCTTAAGTTCCATGCTCAGTATGGAGACTGACACAAGGCTCGATTCCACGACCCTGAGAACAAGACCTGAGCCAAAATCGAGAGTCAGATGCTCAACCAACTGAGCCACCCAGGTGCCCAAACTGGTGTCCTTATAAGAATAGGAGATTAAGACACAGTATAGACAGAGGGATGACCATGTAGGACATGGGGAGAAGGCAGCCTTCTACAAGCCAAGGAGAGAGGCCTCAGAAGAACCAAAGCTGCCAACATGCCAGTCTTAGAGTTCTAGCCTCTGGAATTGTGGGGAAATAAATGTATGGCCTTTAAGTCATCCAGTCTGGAATACTGGTTATGGCAGCCTTGATGAAGTAGCACAGTGGTACATGTTTAACTTTTTAAGAAATTCCCAAACTCTTTTCCCAAGTTGTTGTACCATTTTGCATTTCCATCAGCAGTATAGGAAAGTTCCAGTTGCTGTACATCCTTGTGAACACTGGTGTGGTCAATCACTATAATTTTAGCATCCTATTAGGTATGTGTAGTGGTGTCTTGTCATGGTTTAAGTTGACATTTTCCTTATGGTGTCAACTGAGCATCTTTTCCTGCCTTTTTTTGACATTTGGAGAAATGTCTGTTCAAATCCTTGGCTTCGTTTGAAAAATCAGATTGTTTTCTTATTGAGTTTTGAAAATTCTTTGCATATTTGTATACAAGTCTTTTATCAGATATGTGATTTGCAGATATTTTTTTTTTCTCAGCTGATGACTGCACTTTTAAATTTCTTAACTACATCTTTTGAAAGCAGTACTTCTTAATTCTAATTAAGTCCAACTTTAATTAATTAGTCAATTAACTAAGTCCATTTGTTCACATCCTATGGATTACACTTTTTGTGTCATATGTATAAAATCTTTGCCTCATCCATGGTTTCAAAATTTTCTCCTTGTTTTCCCCAGAAATTTTATTGTTTTAGGTTTCACAGTTAGATCTATGGTCCATTTTGAGTTAATGTTTTTAATATGGTGTTAAGTATGGATCAAAGTTCTCTTTGTTTCTTTCTTTCTTATTCCTTCCTTCCTTCACCTATGGATATCCAATTTTTCCAGTACCTTTTGTTGAAAAGATATCCTTTTTCTATTGATTGTTTTTGCATCTTTGTCAAGAATCAATTGCCCATGTGTATGTGAGTTTATTTCTTTCTACCACTCTATTCTGTCCCATTGAACTATTTTTTTATATTGCTACCAATGCCACACTCTCTTGATTACTGTAGCTTTATGATAAGTCTTGATAGGATAGTGTAAGTCCTCTAACTCTGCCCTTTGTTTTCAAAATTATTTTTGACTATTCTAAGTACATTGCAAATCATATGCATTATAATCAGTTCAACAGTATTTATAAATAAAAAGACTGCACAGAATTTGGCTGGAATTGCGCTGAATGTACAGATCACTTACAGGAGGACTGACATCTTAACAATGTTGAGTTTTATAACCTATGCACACAGTACATCTCTTGATTTATTTGTCTTCTTTAACTTCTCAGTGTGTTATAATTTTTAGTGTATGGGTCCTACACATATTTTGTCAGATTTATCCCAGATATTTCATGCTTTTGATCTGTTATAGTGAATGAAAAAAAATCAATTCTTGATTTCTTAGTTGTAGTATATATACAAGTGACTTTTAAATATCAGTCTTCTATCCTGAAACATTCCTAACTTGGTTCTAAGAGCTTTTTAAAAAAGATTCTAGGGGCGCCTGGGTGGCTCAGTCGGTTAAGCGTCCGACTTCGGCTCAGGTCACGATCTCGCGGTCCATGGGTTCGAGCCCTGCGTTGGGCTCTGGTCTGATGGCTCAGAGCCTGGAGCCTGCTTCCGATTCTGTGTCTCCCTCTCTCTCTGCCCCTCCCCCGTTCATGCTCTGTCTCTCTCTGTCTCAAAAATAAATAAAAATTTAAAAAAATAAAAAAGATTCTATAGTTTTTTCTACACATACAATCATGTTTTTTTTGTGAATAAAAACAGTTTTATTTCTTCATTATGCAGAAATAAATGAAGACCACTCAAATAAGAACAAGCAAAGGCTATTTATTCATAGCTTGCTATAATTAAGGAGTCAGCCACCATCACTTGCATTTGGCAGAGACTCAAAGGCAGGCAGAAGAGTGGGACAGCTTAATAGTTGAAAAATGGTAGGGATTCAGGTATGCCCTAATTGGAGGCTCGTGACAATGGGAAACTATAGGTGGGTTAACCAGAATTGGGCATTCTATTCTATGTGATTGGTTTGGGACACGTATTTGTCTTTCTCCAGTTGATCTTAAGCTGTAAACAGGGGAAACTGTTAGGGAAGCTTCAGTTATTAATCATGTTCTGACAGTTTGGGGCTATTGCTACAGGAATTGCTGTTTGGCTTCTTATACTGGTTGCTACAAATAGAATTTTGACTTTGTGGACCAGTAATGGTGGGTAGTAGGTTGACTTTCAGAACTGGTTGCTACTCTTGTGTATTAGAGATCTATACTTAACATCCAGTCTGGCCATTGTCCATTTGTAGATTTAGTGTTTCACTTTATAATCTGGATTCATTTTATTTTTTTTCCCTCACTTTGTACTTTTTCTCACCTCTAGTACAATATTGCATAGAATAGGTGAGAGTGGACATCCTTGCCTAATCCATCTTGGGGAAACCATTCAGTTTTTCACATTAAGTATAATCATAGCATTAGGGATTTTTTTTATAGATGCTTTTTTTTTTTTTTTTTTTTTTTTTTTTATCAAATTGAAGAAGTTCCCTTCTATTCCTAGTTTGCTAAAAGTTTTTATCAGGAATTGATGTCAGATTTTCTCAAATGCTTTTTCTGCTTCTCTTGTGATGTTCATATGAGTTTTCTTCTTTTTCTCTCTCTTTTTTTACTTACTGATTGTTTTTTTTAAGGTGTGGTGATTCCATTGACTAATTTTCACATGTGAAACCTACTTTGCATTCCTGGTCATGATGTATTATCCATTTCATACATTGTTGGATTTGATTTGCTAAAAAATTGTTAAGAATTCTTACATCTATGTTTATGAGAAATACTAGTTGAGTTTTCTTTCCTTATAATATTTTTGGTTTTGGTGTCAGAATAATGCTGGCCTCATAGGATGAGTTGTAAAATATTCTCTCCTCTTCAGTATTCTGGATATGTTTGTGTACAGTTGTGTGATTTTTTTTTTAATTTATTTTTTTATTTTTTAATATATGAAATTTACTGTCAAATTGGTTTCCATACAACACCCAGTGCTCATCCCAAAAGGTGCCCTCCTCAATACCCATCACCCACCCTCCCCTCCCTCCCACCCCCCATCAACCCTCAGTTTGTTCTCAGTTTTTAACAGTCTCTTATGCTTTGGCTCTCTTCCACTCTAACCTCTTTTTTTTTTTTTTCCTTCCCCTCCCCCATGGGTTTCTGTTACGTTTCTCAGGATCCACATAAGGGTGAAACCATATGGTATCTGTCTTTCTCTGTATGGCTTATTTCACTTAGCATCACACTCTCCAGTTCCATCCATGTTGCTACAAAAGGCCATATTTCATTTTTTCTCATTGCCACGTAGTATTCCATTGTGTATATAAACCACAATTTCTTTATCCATTCATCAGTTGATGGACATTTAGGCTCTTTCCATAATTTGGCTATTGTTGAGAGTGCTGCTATAAACATTGGGGTACAGGTGCCCCTATGCATCAGTACTCCTGTATCCCTTGGATAAATTCCTAGCAGTGCTATTGCTGGGTCATAGGGTAGGTCTATTTTTAATTTTCTGAGGAACCTCCACACTGCTTTCCAGAGCGGCTGCACCAATTTGTATTCCCACCAACAGTGCAAGAGGGTTCCTGTTTCTCCACATCCTCTCCAGCATCTATAGTCTCCTGATTTCTTCATTTTGGCCACTCTGACTGGCGTGAGGTGGTATCTGAGTGTGGTTTTGATTTGTATTTCCCTGATAAGGAGCGACGTTGAACATCTTTTCATGTGCCTGTTGGCCATCCGGATGTCTTCTTTAGAGAAGTGTCTATTCATGTTTTCTGCCCATTTCTTCACTGGGTTGTTTTTCGGGTGTGGAGTTTGATGAGCTCTTTATAGATTTTGGATACTAGCCCTTTGTCCGATGTGTCATTTGCAAATATCTTTTCCCATTCCGTTGGTTGCCTTTTAGTTTTGTTGGTTGTTTCCTTTGCTGTGCAGAAGCTTTTTATCTTCATAAGGTCCCAGTAATTCACTTTTGCTTTTAATTCCCTTGCCTTTGGGGATGTGCCGAGTAAGAGATTGCTACGGCTGAGGTCAGAGAGGTCTTTTCCTGCTTTCTCCTCTAAGGTTTTGATGGTTTCCTGTCTCACATTCAGGTCCTTTATCCATTTTGAGTTTATTTTTGTGAATGGTGTGAGAAAGTGGTCTAGTTGCAACCTTCTGCATGTTGCTGTCCAGTTCTCCCAGCACCATTTGTTAAAGAGACTGTCTTTTTTCCATTGGATGTTCTTTCCTGCTTTGTCAAAGATGAGTTGGCCATACGTTTGTGGGTCTAGTTCTGGGGTTTCTATTCTATTCCATTGGTCTATGTGCCTGTTTTTATGCCAATACCATGCTGTCTTGATGATTACAGCTTTGTAGTAGAGGCTAAAGTCTGGGATTGTGATGCCTCCTGCTTTGGTCTTCTTCTTCAAAATTACTTTGGCTATTCGGGGCCTTTTGTGGTTCCATATGAATTTTAGGATTGCTTGTTCTAGTTTTGAGAAGAATGCTGGTGCAATTTTGATTGGGATTGCATTGAATGTGTAGATAGCTTTGGGTAGTATTGACATTTTGACAATATTTATTCTTCCAATCCATGAGCAGGGAATGTCTTTCCATTTCTTTATATCTTCTTCAATTACCTGCATAAGCTTTCTATAGTTTTCAGCATACAGATCTTTTACATCTTTGGTTAGATTTATTCCTAGGTATTTTATGCTTCTTGGTGCAATTGTGAATGGGATCAGTTTCTTCATTTGTCTTTCTGCTGCTTCATTGTTAGTGTATAAGAATGCAACTGATTTCTGCACATTGATTTTGTATCCTGCAACTTTGCTGAATTCATGTATCAGTTCTAGCAGACTTTTGGTGGAGTCTATCGGATTTTCCATGTATAATATCATGTCATCTGCAAAAAGCGAAAGCTTGACTTCATCTTTGCCAATTTTGATGCCTTTGATTTCCTTTTGTTGTCTGATTGCTGATGCTAGAACTTCCAGCACTATATTAAACAATAGCGGTGAGAGTGGGCATCCCTGTCGTGTTCCTGATCTCAGGGAAAAAGCTCTCAGTTTTTCCCCGTTGAGGATGATGTTAGCTGTGGGCTTTTCATAAATGGCCTTTATGATCTTTAAGTATGTTCCTTCTATCCCGACTTTCTCGAGGGTTTTTATTAAGAAAGGGTGCTGGATTTTGTCAAAGGCCTTTTCTGCATCGATTGACAGGATCATATGGTTCTTCTCTTTTTTTTTGTTAATGTGATGTATCACGTTGATCGATTTGCGAATGTTGAACCAGCCCTGCATCCCAGGAATGAATCCCACTTGATCATGGTGAATAATTCTTTTTATATGCTGTTGAATTCGATTTGCTAGTATCTTATTGAGAATTTTTGCATCCATATTCATCAGAGATATTGGCCTGTAGTTCTCTTTTTTTACTGGGTCTCTGTCTGGTTTAGGAATCAAAGTAATACTGGCTTCATAGAATGAGTCTGGAAGTTTTCCTTCCCTTTCTATTTCTTGGAATAGCTTGAGAAGGATAGGTATTATCTCTGCTTTAAATGTCTGGTAGAACTCCCCTGGGAAGCCATCTGGTCCTGGACTCTTATTTGTTGGGAGATTTTTGATAACCGATTCAATTTCTTCGCTGGTTATGGGTCTGTTCAAGCTTTCTATTTCCTCCTGATTGAGTTTTGGAAGAGTGTGGGTGTTTAGAAATTTGTCCATTTCTTCCAGGTTGTCCAATTTGCTGGCATATAATTTTTCATAGTATTCCCTGATAATTGTTTGTATCTCTGAGGGATTGGTTGTAATCATCCCATTTTCATTCATGATTTTATCTATTTGGGTCATCTCCCTTTTCTTTTTGAGAAGCCTGGCTAGAGGTTTGTCAATTTTGTTTATTTTTTCAAAAAACCAACTCTTGGTTTCGTTGATCTGCTCTACCGTTTTTTTAGATTCTATATTGTTTATTTCTGCTCTGATCTTTATTATTTCTCTTCTTCTGCTGGGTTTAGGCTGCCTTTGCTGTTCTGCTTCTATTTCCTTTAGGTGTGCTGTTAGATTTTGTATTTGGGATTTTTCTTGTTTCTTGAGATAGGCCTGGATTGCAATGTATTTTCCTCTCAGGACTGCCTTCGCTGCGTCCCAAAGCGTTTGGATTGTTGTATTTTCATTTTCGTTTGTTTCCATATATTTTTTAATTTCTTCTCTAATTGCCTGGTTGACCCACTCATTCGTTAGTAGGGTGTTCTTTAACCTCCATGCTTTTGGAGGTTTTCCAGACTTTTTCCTGTGGTTGATTTCAAGCTTCATAGCATTGTGGTCTGAAAGTATGCATGGTATAATTTCAATTCTTGTAAACTTATGAAGGGCTGTTTTGTGACCCAGTGTATGATCTATCTTGGAGAATGTTCCATGTGCACTTGAGAAGAAAGTATATTCTGTTGCTTTGGGATGCAGAGTTCTAAATATATCTGTCAAGTCCATCTGATCCAATGTATCATTCAGGGCCCTTGTTTCTTTATTGACTGTGTGTCTAGATGATCTATCCATTTCTTAAGTGGGGTGTTAAAGTCCCCTGCAATGACCATATTCTTATCAATAAGGTTGCTTATGTTTATGAATAATTGTTTTATATATCTGGGGGCTCCGGTATTTGGTGCGTAGACATTTATAATAGTTAGCTCTTCCTGATGGATAGACCCTGTGATTATTATATAATGCCCTTCTTCATCTCTTGTTACAGCCTTTAATTTAAAGTCTAGTTTGTCTGATATAAGTATGGCTACTCCAGCTTTCTTTTGGCTTCCAGTAGCATGATAAATAGTTCTCCATCCCCTCACTCTCAATCTAAAGGTGTCCTCAGATCTAAAATGAGTCTCTTGTAGACAGAAAATAGATGGGTCTTGTTTTTTTTATCCATTCTGATACCCTATGTCTTTTAGTTGGCGCATTTAATCCATTTACATTCAGTGTTATTATAGAAAGATACGGGTTTAGAGTCATTGTGATGTCTGTATGTTTTATGCTTGTAGTGATGTCTCTGGTACTTTGTCTCCCAGGATCCCCCTTAGGATCTCTTGTAGGGCTGGTTTCGTGGTGACAAATTCCTTCAGTTTTTGTTTGTTTGGGAAGACCTTTATCTCTCCTTCTATTCTAAATGACAGACTTGCTGGATAAAGGATTCTCGGCTGCATATTTTTTCTGTTTAGCACACTGTAGATATCGTGCCAAGCCTTTCTGGCCTGCCAAGTTTCAAAGGAGAGATCAGTCACGAGTCTTATAGGTCTCCCTTTATATGTGAGGGCACGTTTATCCCTTGCTGCTTTCAGAATTTTCTCTTTATCCTTGTATTTTGCCAGTTTCACTATGATATGTCGTGCAGAAGATTGATTCAAGTTACGTCTGAAGGGAGTTCTCTGTGCCTCTTGGATTTCAATGCCTTTTTCCTTCCCCAGTTCAGGGAAGTTCTCAGCTATAATTTCTTCAAGTACCCCTTCAGCACCTTTCCCTCTCTCTTCCTCCTCTGGGATACCAATTATGCGTATATTATTTCTTTTTAGTGTATCACTTAGTTCTCTAATTTTCCCCTCATACTCCTGGATTTTTTTATCTCTCTTTCTTTCAGCTTCCTCTTTCTCCATAACTTTATCTTCTAGTTCACCTATTCTCTCCTCTGCCTCTTCAAGCCGAGCCGTCGTGGTTTCCATTTTGTTTTGCATTTCGTTTAAAGCGTTTTTCAGCTCCTCGTGACTGTTCCTTAGTCCCTTGATCTCTGTGGCAAGAGATTCTCTGCTGTCCTTTATACTGTTTTCAAGCCCAGCGATTAATTTTATGACTATTATTCTAAATTCACTTTCTGTTATATTATTTAAATCCTTTTTGATCAGTTCATTAGCTGTTGTTATTTCCTGGAGATTCTTCTGAGGGGAATTCTTCCGTTTGGTCATTTTGGATAGTCCCTGGAGTGGTGAGGACCTGCAGGGCACTTCCCCTGTGCTGTGGTGTATAACTGGAGTTGGTGGGCGGGGCCGCAGTCCGACCTGATGTCTGCCCCCAGCCCACCGCTGGGGCCACAGTCAGACTGGTGTGTGCCTTCTCTTCCCCTCTCCTAGGGGCAGGATTCACTGTGGGGTGGCGTGGCCCGTCTGGGCTACTTGCACACTGCCAGGCTTGTGTTGCTGGGGATCTGGCGTATTAGCTGGGGTGGGTAGGCAAGGTGCACGGGGGGTGGAGGGGCAGGCTTAGCTCGCTTCTCCTTAGGTGATCCACTCCAGGAGGAGCCCTGTGGCAGCGGGAGGGAGTCAGATCCGCTGCCGGAGGTTTGGCTCCGCAGAAGCACAGAGTTGGGTGTTTGCGCGGAGCGAGCAAGTTCCCTGGCAGGAACTGGTTCCCTTTAGGATTTTGGCTGGGGGATGGGCGGGGGAGATGGCACTGGCGAGCGCCTTTGTTCCCCGCCAAGCTGAGCTCTGCCGTCCGGGGGCTCAGCAGCTCTCCCTCCCTTTGTCCTCCAGCCTTCCCGCTTTCTGAGCAGAGCTGTTAACTTATGACCTCCCAGACGCTAAGTTGCGCTTGCTGTCGGAACACAGTCCCTCCGGCCCCTCCGCTTTTGCCAGCCAGACTCGGGGGCTCTGCTTGGCTGGCGAGCCGCCCCTCCGCCCCGGCTCCCTCCCGCCAGTCAGTGGAGCGCGCACCGCCTCGCAGCCCTTCCTACCCTCTTCCGTGGGCCTCTCGTCTGCGCTTGGCTCCGGAGACTCCGTTCTGCTAATCCTCTGGCGGTTTTCTGGGTTCTTTAGGCAGGTGTAGGTAGAATCTAAGTGATCAGCAGGACGCGCGGTGAGCCCAGCGTCCTCCTATGCCGCCATCTTCCGGAACCTCTCTGTGTGATTTTTTCTTAAATGTTTGGTAGAATTTACTACTACAACCATCTGCATGTGATGTTGCCTTTGTGGGAAGGTTTTTAACTACAAATTCAATGTCTTTAATGGATATAATATTTGGGTTATTTCTTCTTGAGTGAGCTTTGGCTGTTTGTATTTCTCAAGGATTTTTTTTTCGTTTTATGTAAGTTGTAGAATTAATTGGCATAACATTCTAATATTTTTTCTTATTTTAGTTATCTGTAGACTCTGTAATGATGTTACCTCTCTCATTCTTGATATTGGTGATTTGTGTCTTTTATCTCTTTTTTGGCTGATCAGTCTGACTAGAGGCTCATCAATTTTACTGGTCACCTCAAAAAAACAGCCTTTGCTTTTATTTATTTTTCTCTCTTTTGTTTGTGTTTTCTACCTTCTTGATTTCCATTTTGATAGTTATCTTTTCCTGTGTTCTACTTTCATTAGGATTAATTTCCTCTTACTTTTCTAGTTTTTTAAAGTAGAAGTTGAAGTTGAAGTCCTTGATTTGAGACCTTTCTTCTTCTTCTTTTTTAATATAAGCATTTAGTGCTCTAAAGTTACAATGGCATTTTCAAATTCTCTATATCATGAATCACAGTGTTAGCGTTGATTGGGATATTAAAAATGGTCATGTTCTACCTTTGCATTTTATAGTTAAGGAATCATAAATTAACTAATGTTGGTGCCCTATTCACTTTCTAGTTTTCTTTTGCTAGATTAAATCAACTCTACACACACATACATACACACACACTCACTCACATACACAAAATCCTGTGGCATAAGGAAAAATAAAATCATAACCATCATCTCAAAGTTAATGTGTGTTGCTCCATTAGTGTTTAAACAATTCAAAAACATTCTCTTGTGAAACCAGTTTTGGAATGTTAACCTATCTTTATGCTCAGGAACAAACTTTAAATTTCTATTCTGTTTTAATCTTTATAAAAGATTTTAAAAGTACATTCTACCTACTCATTCTTGGACCTGGAGTAGCCTTTGCTAAAATGCAGCTCCAATTTTCTTCTGTTACCATGACCTGTGTTTGTATACATCCCTGCTGGGGCCTAGACCCTCGAGGAAGGGGAGTGCCATTAGACATACTAAAGCCAAAACAAGGACAAAAAACATCAGGCTGAAGAAGAGTGGCTGAGTGAATTCTGGCCAATAGGTTGAGAAGCACAAGGACTGAATGGGGAGGGTAAATAAATGGATGTTCACGGAAGGTGATGTTGAGATTTCACAAGAGAATAACTAGATGGTGAGTGCTGGCTGTACTTTCATTTGGTAGCAATAACTCAACCAAAAATAATCCACATGACAGAAGACTTATGCTGATTTTTGACCCTTGTCTGAATATAATATGCATCAAGGTTTTGGAGAATATATAAATGAATGGATGATTTTCATGTAATTGTACACACTATTTGCCTGTATCAGTCCATGGCCATTTAACTCCTCTCGTAGCCAAAATGCCACAGGATTTTGTGTATGTGAGTGAGTGTGTGTGTATGTATGTGTGTGTAGAGTTGATTTAATCTAGCAAAAGAAAACTAGAAAGTGAATAGGGCACCAACATTAGTTAATTTCCTCTCTCCTGTTGGCCCAATTTCATAAATGCACTCTAAGCTGAGAGGAATAATATTTGAAATACCAGGAATTGAATTTAAACATGACTTAGAATCAACATATCACCCCTTGTTGAATTCCAGAAGAAAGGACTACATGGAGGAGAAGAGATGGTTGTGTTTAAGGCATTAATTTCTGCTATATTCCTAATTCAGCAAACAAGAAAGGAACCAGTAGTCACAGCCTCGCCTTGGCTGCTGTGCTTTGTCATATAAACCAGAAACAACTGCATTGGGCTGCTGAGGAGCTGAAGACAGCTGAACCCTCTACCCCTGCCTTTTAAAAAATAATAGTCATAAAAATATATCCTTATTCATAAGTTCTCAAAATTTTGGTACATTTATATGAAAAAGCAATTCAGTTAGCAGGTGAAAAGAAGTGGGGCAGGCTTACTTGAAATCTAGTTAAGAGCAGGGGGCAGGAGGGAAGGGGCTATGATGGTGCTGCATAATCGTGTGGTACCCAATAACGTTACAGTGAAGACACTGTTATTTTCCTTGGATGAGAATATGTCCAGCCTGAATGCATGATTACACTGGTTACACACTTCTCAGTAGTCTTGGTCTAGCTTTATATATGCATATTTATCTATGGGTTGACTTTTGAGAAGAGATTCTGGATCAAATTGGATTGTCAAGAATGATGAGGGTAAGGCAGAAATTATATACTAGTATCTGTTTGAGGAAGACAAGCAGAACTGAATTTGACAGTTCTGTTTGCTTTAATTTCAGCCTTAAGCCTGCAAGACTAATTAATACACTGTATTAATCAATTCAAATCAAGAAACATTGGACTGTATATCCTGCCTTGTGAGAATCTAGAAGATTCATATATTGCCCTTTGCAGGTGGTTGTGGTTTGGGGCCACATGAACTATGTGCGAGTTATTAGATAGGCATCAGATATACTGGGGAGTATTTTATGAATTGCTTAAATGAAAATAATAAAGAAGCTAAAATATATGATAAAGACAATGAGAGCTGTGAGGGGTTAGAATAGGATGCAATTAGTGTCTGGAGCAACTGGGAAGGAGTTCATAGAGGGATCGGTCTTGGGACAGGTATAAAAGGGTTGTTACATGTGAGTGTGCAGTGGGAGGTATTGTGTATCTCAGGAATTGGGAAGACAATCAACAAACACAGAAACAGGAATGTACATTTTGTGGTCTTACAATAAATAGTAAGGGGAAATTATCCTGGTGGTATGGCATTGTAGTTAAGACTTAGTCTCTGGAATCACAAAACCTAGTCTCAAATCCCTGCTCTCCAGTGAATGTGCACTACCCACTAGTTGTGTGTAACCTTGTACTAGCTAAATTTAATTTAGCATCACGCACGGAGGGATAAGTGAATCAATCACATTTAACATTCTTAATGCATTCTCAAAATTGGTCTATGCAAGATGCCTCTCCTTTTTTTTTTTTTTTTTTTACTTATTTATGTACTTTTATGCCCATACACTGGGAAGGACTTAACCTTCAGCAAGGCAGTTCTCTGTTGCTGACATGATCACCAAAAGGATTGACAGCTGAGGGCTGTGTGCTGACAGCACTCCCAGTAGCAGGAGCAACAAATTCTCCATTGAAGGTGACCTGAGTGGCATCTCCATGTCCATCAACATGACTAAGCTCTCCTGTGAGTTCTAATGCTCTAATTGATTGCTTCACATTTTTTAAATAAATGTTTTTATTAATATTTTCAAACAATGAATTTTAGCTCTTTCCTTCATATTCTTAGATCTCTTTTTATTTCTTTCTTTCCTTTTTTTCCCCAGTGGTATTAGTAAGGACCTCCAGTGCTATGTTCATCAGCAACAGTGACAGTGATCATATTTTTTGTTGTTACTAGTCTTTAAAGGAATATAATCAGAATTTTTTTAAATTAAGTATAATGGCTGTTGTAGGTTCTTCATATAACCTATTGGAGAAAAGAATATTCCTATCTTTCCCAAGTTTAGTAAGCTTTTTATTTTTATTTTTTATTTATTAAAAATTTTTTTTAATGTTTTTATTTATTTTTGATACAGAGACAGAATGTGAGTGGGGGTGGGGGGGTAGAGAGAGAGGGAGACACAGAATCTGAAGCAGTGTCCTGGCTCTGAGCTGTCAGCACAGAGCCTGATGCAGGGCTTGAACTCACAGACTGTGAGATCATGACCTGAGCTGAAGTCAGACGCTTAACTGGCTGAGCCACCCAGGTGCCCCAGTAAGCTTTTTAAAAAGTATAACTGGGTGTTGGATTTTATTACATGATTTTTCTGCATTGGTTGAGGTATGATTTTTTCTTCCTTCAGTCTATTAATGTGGTAAATAACATCGATTTTTTTTAAATGTTGTGCCATGCTTGCACTTCTTAGATGATCCATGATTGATCATGACACATTACCTTTTAAAAAACACAGTGTTGTACTCAGTTCATTAATTTTACCTAAAGGTTTAATAGACTTTGTCTTTTTGGAGCAGTTTTAGGTTCACAGCAAAACTGAGAGGGAGGTCCAGAATTCCCAATATGTACCCTGTCTCAAACAAGCATAGCCTCCCTCATTATCAACATCCCCCACAATATTGGTGCATCTGTTACAATTGATAAATCTACACTGATATACCATAATCACCCAAAAAGCATAGTTTACCTTAGTGTATCACCATTGGTGTATATTCAACGGGTTTGGACAAATGTATAATGACATATATCCATTATTATAATATCATAGAGTTTTTTCACTGTCCTAAAAATCCTTTGTGCCTTGCCTATTCATTCCTCTCTCTCTCCCTAGCCTCTGGCAAGTGCTGATTTTTTAGTTTCTCCATGGTTTTTCCTTCCCCAGAATGTCATATAGTTGGAATCATACAGTGTGTAGCCTTTTCAGATTGGCTTCTTTCATTTAGTAAAATGCATTTAAGTTTCCTCCCTGTCTTCATGGCTTGATAGCCCATTTCTTTCTAGAACTAAATAACATTCCATTGTCTGGATGTACAACAATTTATCCATTTATCTACTAAAGGACATCTCAAAACTTGCTTCCAAATTTTGACAATTATGAATAAAGCTTCTATAAACATCTATATGCAGATTTTCGTGTGGACATAAGTTTTCAATTTTTTTTTTCTGATTAACAAAGGGAAAAAAAGTTGATCCATATGAAACCACCAATATTTGGTCATTAATATTTTTTTCATTTTATTTATTTTAAAGCTAGAGTGAGTGGGGGAGAGGCACAGAAGGGGGTCGGAGAGAGAGAGAGAGAAAGAAAGAGAGAAAGAGAAGGAAATCCCAAGCAGGCTCTACTCCCAGTGAGGAGCCCAATGCAGGTCTTGATCCCCTGACCCTGGGATAATGACCTGAGCTGAAATCAAGAATCAGTCGCTCAACTGACTCAGCCATCCAGGTACCCCTGGTCTTTTTTTTTTTTTTTTTTTTTTTTTACTTACAAGAACATCAGTTTCACATGGCTTAGTGTTTGTGAACAAGGTATATTACTTTGATGGATCTTCATTTGTTACACCAACATACCTCACATGGTCATGGTATATAATCCTCCTATCTCACAGTTCTGCTTTTTATTTTTTATGATTTTGTGTTTTTGTCTCATATTGGTAATATCTTCTCAACCCCTTAAAAATATTTATCATTCTTATTTAAAATTTTTGGTTTGTGTATTCCAATATTTTTTCTTCACTTTGTTTTGTGTCTGCCTGCAAGAGTGCTGGTGTTCCAGACAAAGATTGGAACTTGTAAAGGGAACTAGACCCAGGAGAAAAGTTGATGATTTCTCTTGGGAAGTATTGAGTTTGAGTAGGATAATAATGTAGCTAAGGAGAACATTCTGAATGCAGTTAGGAAGACAGTGGATGTTGGGAGAGAGAAGGAATGAGGAGATTATGAGAAATGAAAACTGGCAGTCAGAATCTGAGAGCTGAGAGATGTCAGAGCATTGCATCTGCCCCAAACAGCCTTCTTTCCAGCTCTTGAAAGAAGATTGGCCTTGAGACTGGTTCTTCTTGAGTTTGTCACCCATAGAAGTGAAATCCAGCTGAAGCTGGAGATAGCTTTTCAGTCTGTTTTCTTTTTCTTTCAAGGTGGGCTTAGCAGCCATAGAAGGGGAGGGGAGAAGAGAAGATGAGAAATATGGAAAGTGAAGATGTGGGTTTCAAAAATCCACTTGCTTTCTAAGCATCTGGGGAGCAGATGAAAACCCTAATTTCAGGTTCCCACCCCTAGCAAATTCTTATAAGGTCTGAAACTTTCTTCAAAGACAAAACCGAAAACAAACTCTCTACAATTCTGAATCAGGTGACCCAAAGACCAAATTTTGAGAAAGATTGGAAGGGAAATGACTACTTCAGGTTTACTCCCTATGCAGATGGGTAGGCAATGAGGTGGGACCTAGGAATTCCTGCACTCTCCTCTTTGTTATCCCCAAGAGGGGGCACTCTGCATTCCACAATGTCTAGAAATGTAAACTCCTGCTGTGTGCCTCTCTTGCCCCTCTAGCTGAGGGCAAGGAGTGACAATAAGACTCTGGGAACATCTGGGGAGTATTTATTGAATAAAATGATCTTCAACTGAACACATGTATCTCTCTGAACCACCCACCTAGAGAGGATGGATTATCTGAGAAATTTCCAATTTTTCTTTAATCATGCTATCAGTTCAAAACAACCAGAAAACAGACTAAAATCAGGGATTTAGAATAAGCAAATTGAAAATCAGGTGGTGGTGGAGCAGCAGGTGAGAGCAGAGTTGCAGCTGGTGGACACGTCCATGTTTCCCCTTAGGGTCTGCAGAGTGGTATTACACAAAACAACTGTTGCTGGAAAAATGAAATATGCTTCTGGTACTTGACTCTGTTTGTGGATTCTAACACAACTTCTGTTTCCTGGTCATTAGGTGAAACAAAGCTACCAGCCACTAGCTGCACAGCTGGACCCTTCCAAATTCAGCAGTAGTGAGGATTTCCACCCCTCCCCCACTTCAGTGGGCTAATTTCATGTGCAAAACTTTAGCCAAACATGGTGGGAAACACTAGGGTGGGGAGAAGTGGATATGCTATTCTGTGAATATTATGTTACTCTGAGAAATGTTCCTAATAAATTTGCTGATTACTTTTTTTGACATTATATAAAGTCATATTTCAAGTGTACCAGAGGAACCTGACTTTGTTTATTGATTTAATTTATTTATTTTGAGAGAGAGAAAGAAAGAGAGAGAGAGGCAGAGAGAGGGAGAGAGAAAGTCCCAAGCAGGTTCCTCACTGTAAGTGCAGAACCCAATATGGAGTTCCAGCTCAGGAACCATGAGATCATGACCTGAGCTGAAATAAAGAGTCAGAAGTTTAACTGACTGAGCCACCCAGGCGCCTCCCCACCCCCCGACTTTAAAATATAAAACTTTTGTAAGTTAAGGGATCTCTTAGGCAGATATTTTACTGTTTTGTTATTTGTTTATTTATTTTACTGTGTTTACATTGAGACCTAATTGAGTTCACGTTATATAGTCTGAGTCACCTATTTATTTCAGCTTGAGGTAAAATTGACAAATTTATAAGATAATTAAAGTGTATATCATGGTGTTTTGATATACATTGTGAAATGATTTTCCCCACCTAGTTAATAATCTAACACCTTACATATTATATATATAATTAATAATGCATTATATATAAATATAATATACAAAAGTATGTTATGTGAATATACATATAAGTATAATATATACATATAATACATATGAAAACATTTAAATTCTACTCCATTATGAAATTTCAGTTATACCATACATTCTTATAAACTTTAGTCACAGTGCTTTAGTTTAGATAGATTCTTAGACCGTATTCATCTTATAGCTGAGCGTTTTTACCCTTTCTCCAACTTCTCACAATTTTCCCTACCAGCCCTTCTATGCCCACTCCCAACCTACCCAGGCCCTAGCAACCACTCTTCTTTCTGTTTCTATGAGTTCGGGTTTTTATTTATGTATTTATTTTAGATTCCACATATAAGTGATACCATACAATAGTTATTTTCCTCTGTGTGGCTTTTCTCACTTAGCATAATACCCTCGAGGTCCATTAATGTGTCACAAATTTCAGAATTTTCTTCATTTTCATGGCTGAATAATATTCCATTATATACATATACCACATCTACTTTATCCATTCCTTCATTGATGGGCATTTAAGTTGTTTCAGTATTTTGGCTATTGTGAATAAGGAGATTATATCACTAATCAAAAACCTCCCAACAAGGAACAACTCAGGGCCAGAGAGCTTCACTGGTGAATTCTACCAAATGTTTAGAGAAGAGTTAATACCAATTCTTCTCAAGTTCTTCTAAAAAATAAAAGAGAAGGAAACAATTCCAAACCTGTTTTATGAGGCCAGCATTTCCCTAATATTGAAACCACACAAGGACACTACAAGAAAATTACAGTCTAATATCCTTCATGAACACAGGTGCAAATATCCTCAACAAAATATTAGCAAACCTAACTTAACAGTACATTATAGAGATTACATATCATGATCAAGTGGAAATTATTCCAGGGATGCATGGATGGTTTAACATCTAAAAATCAATCAATGTGATACCATGTTAACAGAATGAATGATAAAAATCATATGATTATCTCAATAAATACAGAAAAAGCATTAGACAAATTCAACATTCATTTATGATAAAACCTCTCAACAAACTGAGTATTGAGGAAATGTATTTCAACATAATAAAGGCCATATATGACAAGCCCATAGCTTCAATGGTAAGAAACTGAAGTTTTTCTTTTAAGATCAGGAATAAGACAAAGATGCCCACTCTCAACACTTTTATTCAACATAGTACTGGAAGTCCTAGCCACAGCAATCAGACAAGAAAAATAAATAAAATACATCCAAATTGGAAAAGAAGAAATAAAATTGCCTTGATTTACAGATGACATGATATATGTAGAAAGCCCTAAAGACACTACCAAAAAAACTGGTAGAACTAATAAAGGTATTCAAAGTTGCAGGATGCAAAAATCAATATACAGAAATCTGTTGAATTTCTATACATTAATTACAAACTATCAAAAAGAAGTAAAAAAAAATATTTACAATTGCATTGAAAAAAACAAAATACCTAAGGATAAATTTAACCAACATGTGAAAGATCTGCATACTGAAAACTACAAGACATTGATGAAAGAAATCAAAGAAGACACCAAAAAAAAAAAAATTAGAAAGGTATTCTGGGCTTGTGGATTGGAAAAACTAATATTGCTGAAATGTCCATGCTACACAAAGCAATCTACAGATTCAATGTGAATGCTATCAAAATTCCAATGGTATTTTTCACAGAAAAAAGAACAGTCCTAAAGTTTATATGGAACCACAAAAGACCCTGAATAGCTGAAGCAGTCTTGAGAAAGAAAAACAAATATGGAGGCATCACACTTCCTAATTCAAAAATATACTACAAAGCTGTAGTAATCAAAACAGTGTGATACAGGTATGAAAATAGACCCATAAATCAATAGAACAGAATAGAGAGCCCAGAAATAAACACACAACTGTATGATTATTTAATTTATGACAAAGAAGTGAAGAATATACAGTGAAGACAGGATAATCCCTTTAATAAATGGTGTTGGGTAAGCTGGACAGCCACATGCAAGAGAATGAAACTGGATCTCTATCTTACACCATACACAAAAATCAACTCAAAATGGAGTAAAGGTTTGAACACAAGACATGATACCATAGAACTCCTAGAAGAAAACATAGGCAAAAAGCTCCTTGATACTGGTCTTGGCAATGATTTTATCTTGGACAACAAAAAGAAAGGCAACAAAAGCAAAAATAAGCAAGTGAGACTAAAGAACAAAAAAGCTTCTCTTTACCTGACTATGTAAATAGTTAATGAGCATTTGTAGAGGAACTCTTCTGTGCAGGATTTTTAAAGGTGCATTGTGGGGTTGGATCAGAGCTATAAAAATAACAAGAAATTAAGGATTCAGTCATAAAAACAGAGTTCTATTTGAGAGTAATTATATGGTACATGCCTAGGAGTATAAAATAATAGGGTAAAAAGAGAATCTAATGTGAAAATGTTTGAGTAAAGAGGCCAGATGTGAGCCTTCCTGCTGCTGTCCTTATTGTGGTTGTCTGGGTGATTGTCCTGCCTTGCTCAGCTAGTCATCCCTTTCATGAGGGCAGGGACTCTAATTTAACTTGGTTAAGTTAAGGCTAAACCTCACTCCAAATAAATAGGTGGGGACTACACTAGTGTATGTCCATGGTAGTGGTAGGGTTAATCTTGGAAGACTTTTCACAGTGATGTTTATATAAAGTGCTAAATTTTTTCTTATTCCAAACATGAATTTTATATGAGAAACCAAAAGACCTTGGGAAATGATAGTCCAAGATCGGCTCATGTTGCTTAAGCTTTCACATTTCACAAGGATTTTATAGCTTTGTTGCTGCAAATTACCCAGTCTTCCTTGACTTTAATTACTGATCACACTGGCTTAATTTTTCTCCTTATCTCTAACTTTAATTTCTTTAAAAAGGGCTTGTGGGTAAATATCATTTTTTCCCCAAACAGCAAAAAAGAGGTCTAGATAAGGTATGCCGTATTATTTATCCTCCAGTGTTTTCTTACTTTTCATGCGATTCTGCTTAAAATGCACAGACATAATGGAGACATATTTAGCTCTATCCTCACACTACAGAAAAATGGTTCCTGTGCACTTTGGTGGTAATATAATTTTTTGAGTTGCAAGACTTTGATTTAAAATTGTAATGCATTGATGTAGTCACTTGTGTAGGCAGATAAAAGTACAGATTTAATGCAAACATGTTTTTACAGTCATGTATATTGCACATCCGACTATATACATTTTTCTCCAACAAAAATTAATTTTTCCTAATACTGGTTTAAGATAAGCATTCTCATTTCAAATGCTTTCCAAAAAATTTCAGAAAAATTGAAATTACCTAATTCTAGAAACTTTGCTTTTGAAAAATGGACTGATTACTGTATACAAGAAGAAAGACTCCAAGAGAACATCTGGTTGAAAGGGAGACACATGTCTTACCTCAGGTTACTATAACAAAATCCCACAGAATGGTGGCTTAAACAACAGGTATTTTTTTTTTTTCTCACAGTTCTCGAGACTAGAAGTTTGAGAGTGAGGTGCCAGCAGGGTTATTTTTTGGTGGTGTCTCTTCTTAGCCTGCAGAAAGGCTGCCCTCTTGGTGTGTCCTCACATGGCCTTTACTCTGTGCATATGGAAAGAAGAAGAGATCTCTGGTGTCTCTTCCTCATCTTAAAAGGATACCAGTTCTATTGAATTAGGGCCCCACCTTTTCTGAACCTGTTCAATCTTAATTAACTCTTTAAGGAGTCTATCTCCAACATAGAGTAACATTGAGGATTAGACCTTCAATATGAATTTCGGGAGAGACACAGTTCAGTCTATACAGAATAAATGCCCAAGATTCTATAATTAAAAATTAAGAGAAATATTATCCTAGATCATAACATCTTACATATCTGACCACAGGTTAAAGGAGACTTTACCAAGGCAGCATCTGGTGAGTGGGAAATTCTTAGAAATAGTGGAGGAATTGACTGTGTCCTGTCCCAAACCTCCTCTACCTGAACAAGCTGGATCTATATGTACCATGGTGTTGTTGGCAATATGACTTACTCTGAATCTTGACTTTTTGACCAGTTGTAGCAATTCCTCAGTTGCTTTAGCATTTATGCTTCATGCACAATCTTCATCAATTCACCTGCTGAGAGTTTTTCCTCCAATGTGCACACTCTGCAAAATGCCTGCAGGAGTTGTTACTTAGAACGCTTTCTGGTCTGCAGGCTCCCTGCTTCTTTCTGACCTACACTGCAGCAGTGGGGTACAGAGATGAAAACAGATGAGTAATGGGTTTGATTTCATTTTAGAATAGAGGGAATCTATAACAATGATGTACACACCACTTTCAAACTATTGTTTTGATTAATCAAGGGTCTTTGGCTCTTGTTCTGGGATTGTCTCATTTTTTCATTCATGCCTTTAGTCACTCAGCTGACAAACCTTTTCTGAGCACTGACTATGTGTGATGGTTGATAAGAATACAACAATGAATAAAACACATATAATCCCTATTCTCTGAGAATTTATAAGTTGTCGGATCTTGAGCAAGTCCCTTGATCTTTTGAGACTTATTATACTTATCTTAAGGTAAGACTATTAGAATGATAAATCATCAATGCTGGACTGAATCTTTAAAACTGTGATTTCCCCCTCCCTCTAATTACTGGAATGATTGGGTTCCTTAAAGAATTTGGAAAATTAAAAAAAAACACATATTAAAAAATTAACAAAATTAAAAGGCTACCTACTGAATGGGAGAAGATATTTGCAAATGATATACCCAATAAGGGATTAATATCCAAAATATATAAAGAAGTTCTACAAGTCAACACACACAAAACCCCGCAAATAATCCAATTAAAAAATGGGCAGAAGACATATTTATGACATTATTCCAAAGAAGATGTACAGATAGCAGACACACAAAAAGATGGCTCAACATCACTTATCATCAGGGAAATGCAAATTCAAGTCACAATGAGATATCATTTTACACCTGTCAGAATGGGATAAAAAAAGACAAGAAATAACAAGACTTGGTAAAGATGTCTTGGGAATGTAAGTTGATGTAGTCACTGTGGAAAACAGTATAGAGTTTCCTCAAAAAATTAAAAATGGAAGTATCATACGATCCAGTAATTCCACTACTGGGTATTTATCCAAAGAAAATGAAATCACTAATTCAAAAAGATGTATGCCCCCTATGTTTATTGCAGCATCATTTATAACAGCCAACATATGGAAGCAACACAATTGTCTATCGATAGATAAATAGGTAAAGAAAATGTGGTATACTATAACAGATAGGCAAAAAATAAACAGAAAGGAATCCACATATGTCCTTAAAGAAAGCCATCAAGCTACAAGGGAAGAGAGCAAGAGAGGAAAGGAACAGAGAAGAACTACAAAAACAACCATAAAACAAGTAACAAAATGGCAATCAATAAATACTTTACCTATCTACCTACTTTACCTACTTACCTATCAATAAATACTTTACATATAAGGGGCCTAAATGCTCCAATCAAGACATAGGGTGACTAAATGGATAAGAAAACAAGGCCTACTACTTTATGATAAGGAGAACAATCCAAAAGAGACAAAACAACAATTGTAAGTATTTTTGCACCCAACAAAGCAACACCTAAGTATATAAAACAATGATTAACAGAGGTAAGGAAGCAATTCAGTAATATTGGGGGGACTTTAACACCTCACTTATATCAATGGATAGATCATACAGACAGAATATAAAAAAAGGAAACAATGGCTTTAAATGACACATTGGACCAGATAGACTTAATAGATATATTCAAAATATTTAATCCCAAAACAGCAGAATACACATTCTTTTCAAGTACACATGGAACATTCTCCAGAACAGATCACATGTTTGGCTGAAAATCAAGTCTCAATAAATTTAAAAAGATTGGCATAATTTCATGCATCTTTTCTGACCATGATGGTATGAAACTAGAAATCAATCACAAGAAAAAGTCTGGAAAGAATACAACTACACGGAGGTTAAATAACATGCTACCAAACAATGAATGGGTCGACCAAGAAATTAAAGACGAAATTAAATAATACATGCATACAAATGGAAATGAAAACACAAGGATCCAAAATCTTTGGGATGCAGAAAAAGCTGTTGTAAGAATGAAGATTGTAGTAACACAGGACTACCTCAAGAAGCAAGAAAAAAGTCAAACAACCTAAACTTACACATAAAGGAGCTAGAAAAAGAACAAACAAGAGCAAGAGAAGAAAGGAAATAATAAGGATTAAGACAGAAATAAATGAAATAGAAATTAAGAAACAATAGAACAGATCAATGAAACCAGGCTTATTCTTTGAAAAGATCAGTGAAATTGATAAACTTTTAGCCAGACTCATCAAAAAAATAAGAGAGAAAATGCAAGTAAATAAAATCAGAAATGAAGGAGGAGAAATAACAACTGACACCACACAGATAAAAATGATTATGAGAATATAATGAAAATTATATGCCTACAAATTGGACAACCTAGGAGAAATGGACTAAATTCCTAGAAACATATAACTTTACAAAACTGAATTGAGAAGAAATAGGACAGTTGAACAGACCAATTACTAGCAATGAAATTGAATCAGTAATAAAATACTCAAAAAGTCCAGGACCAGATGGCTTCACAGGTGAATTCTACCAAACATTTAAAGAAGAGTTAATACCTATTCTTCTCAGATTATTCCAAAAAATAGAAGAGGAAAGATGGTTTATGAGTCCAGCATTACTGATACCAAAACCAGATAAAGACACTACACAAAAGGAAAACTATAGGCCAATAATCCTGTTGAACATTGGTGCAAAAATCCTCAACAAAATGTTAGCAAACACTAATTTGAACAATTACAAGCACCCCTGTTTATTGCAGTACTTTTTACAATAAGATAGGGGAGCAACCCAAGTGTCCACTGATAGATGAATAGATAAAGGGGGTGTGGCATTTATACACACACACACACACACACACATAATAAAAAAAGATAAAGAGGATTAGGAGTGCACTTATTTTGGTGAGCACTGAGAAATGTATACAACTTTTGAATTATTGTACATCTGAAACTAATATAATTTTCTATGTTAATTATATGTGAATTAAAAAATGGAAAATGTGGGGTGTGTGTGTGTGCATGTGTGTGTGTGTAATAGAATATTATTCAGCCAAAAAAAATGAGAAGCTTGCCATTTCAACCACATAGATGGAAGTAGAGGATAAAATACTAACTGAAATAAGAGAAAAACAAATATCATATGATTTCTTTATATGTGGGATCTAGAAAAACAAATGAACAAACAAAAAAGCAGAAACAGACACATAAATACAGAGAAGAAATTGGTGGTTTCCAGAGTGGAAGGGGACAGTGTGATGGGCAAGATGGGTGAAGAGGAGTGGGAGATACAGGCTTCCAGGTATGGGATAAATAAGTCATGCAGATAAAAGGCATAGCATAGAGAATATAGTCAATTGTATTGTAATAGTGTTGTATGGTAAAAGGAAAAAAAAAAGTGTGTATAAGAACAATTGAAATCACTTGTGATCCATGATAAACAATGTTAATCCTTTGGTATGTTTCTCCCTAGACTTTTCCTATGTCTATGCTAAATACACACACACACACACACACACACACACACACACACATCTATCTATCTATCTATCTATCTATCTCAATATGTATGTAGATAGATTCTATTGTTAAAAAACTTGGCATCATTTATATTCTGGTTTCAGAGGGACCTTTTTTCTTAGTATGATTTCATAGATTTTTTAAAAATGTCATCGATATTATTACAATAATTTCTTGATGGCAGTTTGGTAATCTATCACACAGATAAAATGTTTATCCCTCTCACTTAGGATACGTAATTTATTTTCCCGCTTTCACTTATAAATAAATAAATGGCAAAACATAACTCTGCTTTCTTAAAATAAATTCATAGAAGTAGAATTGTTGGATTGAACAATTTTTTTCCCTTATGAATACATATTGCAAAATTTCCATCCTGGAATCTTATATTAGTTTACATGCTTAATAACTCTGTATAAGAAGTTTCATTTTTCTGTATCTTCATAAATATAGATATGTTTGTTTTGTAAATATTTGTCAATTTAATGGTGAAAAAGATATATTTTTTAGTTTAAAAGTTATAAGGTAGAATTTCGGTGAACTTTTTATAAGTCTTTTTTAGCTGTTTGCTTTTCTGCAATTCCTATCTTTTGCCTATTTTAAGCTATTTTTCTTATAAATTTGTTAGAGTGCTCTATCTTAGGTACTAAACCATTTTATTTTACTTTTGCAAATATTTTTCCTACTTTATGGTTTGCCTCTTACATGTATTTCAGATTAAAACACCTATTTTTTATGCTCCATCAGTCCTTCTTTTTCTTCATCGTTCACAAAACTTTCCAATTACAAAGTTTATATATATATATATATATATATATATATATATACACATATATACATATATACACACACACATGTATACACATGTACATATACACACATATGTATATATACATATATATGTATATATATATGTATATATGTATATATATACATATATATATATATGTATATACATATACATATATATTTCTAGTTTTCTTTTTGTTCCAAATTATTTGTTCTATTCTTGGACTTTTTATTCTATTTGTTCTGATCTTTCATATGTAAGATCTCCAGTATCGCTATTTTCCACTCCTTTATTCTATCCCTCTGCATTCTAAGAAGTGTCTCTATATTGAATAACACACTGATCTGCAGTGTTGATTCTGCTCCTGTTGCTGTGAAAAGACTTTCAAAATCAAGCCATGATATTTTTAATGTTCTTTCTTTATTAACGCAGGCAGTACATCTTTATTTCAATCAGCAGTCTTATCTCATCTTTTAGCTTTTACCCTCAGCATTAAACAGCACAAAGACTGTGCCATTTAAAATGTACTTCTATTTATTGTGGGAAATGTTTTGCAAATAATTTCTTGATGTCTTTTCCTTGGGAGTTTTTCCAAAGTCTTCTTTTTCCAATACAGAATTATTTCCTAGGTGCTACTGATCCTTGGTGAACAGAGGTTATGAGGGCCTGTCACTTGTCTCTAGTGTGTGAGGATTGGCCTTTGATCCTTTCATGGTATGTCTGAAAGCTTTCAGGATCTTCTGATCTGATTCCGTTTGTAGGACCATTTCAGTGGCCTGTGTAGGAGGTCTAAAACCCGGGTCCTTGGGCAGTTCCAGCAGAGAACATTTATTTCTTATTTATTTCTTCTGAGAATTTTAGTTGGTTCACTCTAGGTACAGGGAGTTTCTGTATCCAGCCTCCTTTCTGTGATAATAAGGAAAGATGCATCACTCTAGGAAAGAGTCCCAGTCATCAGAGGGAATCTTGCACACTTGTGGTTTTCTCTGTACTGAACCTTGACTTCCCAGTGAAGTTGTGCTCCAGCTTTTCCAGGGCTCAGCCCTGGGGCCCTCAACCTGGGAATGTTAAGTGGGGTTCTGCCAGGGTTGCCTTCTCCTTTTTCCTGAGAGATGGAGCCCATCTCACATCAGCCAGTCATTCTTGGGTAGCTGGGGAGTTAGACCCTTGGTATTTGTCGTCCTTCCCTTAAGTGGCTCTTCTTCACCCTAGAATGAGTAGAAACAGCTTAAAATTGGTGGCATGTGAGTATCACTCCTCTGTAATTATCAGTCTGTTCCAGGTTTTCCCTTTTTCTTTTAGGAAAAGGCTTATTTTAGCTGGTTTTTGGAAGAGGTATAATTAGATACCTATGATGAAATAAAATGGTGAAGACTTAACTAGGGAATCAGGAATGGATCTTAAAGCTTATTTGAAATAACACCTCTCCTGCCAGCCTCACAACTGTGATTTGAGGATAAAATGAAATGGTAAATGTCAAAGGGCTTTGAAGGCTGTTTGGAGCATTATGCAAATACTAAGTTGCTTTGTTATCTTCACATTTTATGAGACCAGAAATCAGTAGCCTTGCTGGAAGCAAATTTGAGTTGTGAATTTTTTAAGGGTATGTGATAATGGGAGATGGCTTTTTAGGTGAAGCACAAAGCCATTCTATTTCCATGTGGTCCACCCCCTTCTTTCACACAATACATCGGAAATAGAGGTTTGTCTTGTTCTTTATCCCCCCAAAGAGAAGGCTGGCCTGAATTTCCACTTTAGATGATTTCTTTGAGTGCCAAGAGATTGTTTCAGCCAAAGAAACTAATCTGCAGATAGGTCTGCCCCCTGCACAATGCCCAGCATCAGGGGCAAAGGCTTTAATTAAAATGGAAGAGTTGGTAATTTCTGACCTCTCTGGGAAGCTTAAAGTTGATGTGGTTTGAATGAAAGTAATGACTTTTACTTAAAATGCAAATATTAATGCGAGAACCAGGGACTGACTTTTGGTGCAAGCAAAAGAGATTGTAATTTCGTTTTCATGTCTTTTCCCTTAAAGAAATGGCCCTTTTCTTCCCTGACACTCTGTCATATGTACATTTAACATGTAAGGTCCTTTTGTCTCCTTGCATTTCCTTGCAGTTGGCAATTTGTCTTTTTAAACTCTTAAAAGCAGTGCATGTATGAGGTATTAATAAATTTGAAAAAGTCATAAGGATTTGCTTTTGTTGTTCATATTACTTGGATGACATAAATCTGTTTCAGAAGTCGCTTTCCTTCCAGGTTGGTTGTCTGGATGGCATTTGTGCCCTGTCTCCGTAGAGACTCCATTTGTACACAGGAAGTGGAAATGATCGCATTGTGAAAAGGACACATATTTACCATAACATTTGTATGTTCCCAGAGAAAGTTTTAATATTTAAAGTAATGCGTATTGCTCTTGGGCTAAGTAGTCTCATCTAATCAGCAAGTATTGCAGTGAAAAAAATCATGCATTTGAATGTTGATAAGATGTTAACGGGTAGCTGGAAATGTGGTCAATTATGCCAGTATATGAATATATGAGTATAAAAGCATTTCAGATCAGTGTGCTTTTTACTAATTACAGTCATTGTGAGTAGAAAGTATACTTATTGAGAAATTACAATGGCTTGAGCATTGTGAAGTTATTACTTTTATGTTAAGGGAAAATTGGTTGTAAAAATTAAAAAATGAAAACCATCCATACTTTCTCTACCCATGCTTGGTTTTCCACCTCTTACTTATATACTTACAAATATTTATATCATCTTAATCACAGTACACAAACAATTTTCAGTTTAGCATTTTCCGTTCAACATTCAGTATGTAGGAAGCACTTTTTCAATCTCCAACTGAACATAAGGGCATCCCGTGGCTACTTTAACCAGCCTCTTGTCCAACATGTAGCTACCTCCCTGAGTTGTTGTTTCTAGCTCAATGCTGCAATGAACATCTTTGCTCAAATCTAAGTTTAACATTTTGTGGAAATATTTTTGTTTGCTTGGTTTTAGAATAAATTGAAAGGACTGAGGTTACGATGTCAACTTTCAACCAATTTCTGTGGGTAAGGGGTTGAGAGGAGCCAAGTGGGGGAAGACGCTGTGGGTTACTCGGTATGCCCCACCTTGAGGTAGAGGTGAGTATGCCAGGAAAAAAGGAGAGGACTCACTAGCAGGGCTAGACCCTGAGCTGAGGCAGAGGAATTATAGGGGGCCTGAGAGCATTCTGGCAGCTGCCTCTTTCTCTTTCTCAACCAACATCATTTGGAAGTGGTGTTGGGTTTGAATCAGTCTAACTGGAAGGGTGGCTCCACACTCTTCTCACTGAGAAGTGGACTGCCTTTGGAGCTTTTACTGTCTGCCTGAAGCTAGGGTTGGCTTGTGGGTGGGAAAGGCATTGGACCCCGTTCAGGCAGCCCAGGAAAAGCTGCAGGAGGGCAGAGGCAATAAGGAAGAGCAGGCAATAGAGAAACAGAGAAATGATGAACTAGGATGTCTCTGCCATCATTCCTGAATGAGGTGGGATTTTCCAAAACACTGTTTTTCTTCACCCATACACAAGGACAAAGACAGTACCTGGAGGGCAGTCAGTCCTTCTGTCAAAATTAGAGGCTGGCAGAGCTGAGGAGAAAAACTGGCCTTTAATGAAGAAAATTGCTAATAAGACTCAAATCCCAACATCTCTCATCACTAATGGCTTTACAGCAGACTTATCATTTGCTTCCCTTTTCTTTTTAGCTAATGGGTTCTTACTAGTTTTGTCAAGCTGCAATTAAATAATCCAGTGAGCTCTGCCTTTGCTGGGAAGAATCTTTTGGAAAGAAATGTAGTATTTTAGCAAAGAGAAGAACTCCAACCATGAAACAGGCCACATTATGAGATTTCCAATTTGGCTGTGATTTTGTTGTCTGGGAATCCAGGGCTTTGAGTAGATTGATGGTGGTAGGTAATGTGATACATTCTTCTAAGGGAACAAATGAAACTTTGAAAGCCCACTTCCACTGGCTTTGAGCTCACACTGGTACTGCTTTGTCTTTTCACTAATTACCTGTCTGTTGTGCTTTTCTCCAGCCCAGGCTCTGTGTCCACATTCAGCATCCTGCAGGTGTTTAATTGTTCTTTTTTTCTCTTTTTGACTGTAGCAGTATTCTTAACTTTACCACTACTCCTTACCTCCAAAAAACTAACAAAACTGGAAACTGTATACAGATTTTAGTAATCAACATATTTATCTGCAAAAAACTGTACCAGTCTGCACTGCATCATTCTCAGAACCGTGCAGCAGCTGAACAATGCTGTTGAAATCATCTGGCACAGGTCCACATAGGTCTCTATTTCACTGTCCTACCAATCTCCCAGGCAAACAAGACTCCAGGTAACCCGTGATTAAAACTTATAATACAACCTGGAAATGGCTACAAATGTATTTCAAAATCACACTCCAGTACCTTTATATGTCTGTAATATCATTCATGTTCCATTAACAATTTTAAACCCATTTAAAGGCCTTGAAATTGTTCAAGGACTGTTTTAGAAGCATGGTTTTCTTGCTTTGGGCACAATAAGGGGATGAAAAATGTGATAAAGAAGGAAAATGAGACAGAGGGATTTATATCATATCCTGTAAACAAGTTGCAATTTGCCTTGCATTCTCCGAAAATCATTTTGCCTTTGTGGCTAATCCATGAAGGCAAACCATCATTGCAGGAGCTTGGCTGGGCCCCAACTGTAAGTAAAGGCAAAGCAGAACCAATGCCTGGAGAAGAAAGAAATCAGCCCTGAGCAAAGGAAAGGGATAGGTGATGGGAATTAGGTAGTGATAGATTCAAGGAGAATGCACATCAGAGCGGTACAGATTCAGAGTTCAGGATTGGTGCACTTGCTGGTGAGACACGTTAAGCATTATACGGACTGCAGTTTTTCATAGGTGCTGCCTCATTTGATTCTCACAGCAACCCTAATAAATATCACGTTCATTTTGTACACCGAGAAAAAGAAACTCATTTTAGCTATAAACAAATTAGACTGACTTGCTCAATATCACACAGCCAGATGGTGGTGGAGCTGCACTTGGGATCTGAACTTGTGACTGGTGGTGCTCTTTTCACTCTACCATCCTGCCACAGGTAGCAACTTGGGAGTTAAAACTGTAGGGTTCTTTAAAGGTGTGGGAAGTTCAGGTGGGCTCCCTGTTGAGCAAAGTAGTAGAAGAAAGATAGAACGAAGACGAGCTCAATTCTCCATGCTGGGTGTGGACCATTCAATACAGGCAGAAACCCATAGTCCTGCTGATCCTACAGGATGTGGAGCTTTATTTGTTCAACTGCTTTGCCTGCTTGCATGCAACTTGGGCTCTGATCAGTCCTCAGGCTTGCATATGATATCTTTTGTTTGCTTATGATATCTGACTTGGGAAGATCTCTTTTGATAGCTTATTAAGGAGGCTCTATCTAGCATGGGAGAACCAGAGATAAAGCCTTCTGTTGGAGATACTATGAGTGCCAACTCCCAGGAGGGGGTGGGGGGGCACTGTCCCAAGATCCTCATGTCAGGGAAGTGGGAGGGTGAGACAAGGCAGGGGATCTAAGATTTCCATCACAGTTGATCCTTGTATTGTTCTCTCTGCTGACCCATTCTTATTTTGAGGACAATTACAAATTACAAATTACAATTAATAAATATATTACGCACCCTACGCTTCAAGATCCCAGCGTTTTAACTTTAACTTTCTTCTTTAACTGTGTTTTCTAATCCTGAAATTATGTTGGCTTTGTAACTTTGGGCAAGTCACTAAACCTATGTGAAACTTCACCCCACGTAATTCTCAGGAGCGTGGGGAAGTGTTTTTAATGAAAGTACTACTTTGCACTTATGGTCACTGGCTAAGTTTCCAAGGGCTTAAAATGCTTTCTCTTTCATAGTATTTGCTTCTGCTTTTCCTTCCCAGAGTCGAAAACATGCAAGCAAAGTCCGACTGTATTACATGCTTCACCCCAGGGATGGCGGGTGTCCTGCCAAGAGGCTCCGGTCAGAAAATGTGAGTATCTGGCACTGTCCGATAACCTTAGATGATTTGTTCCATTTGCTAAGAACTTTGCAAGTCTAGGAAGTATAGTCATGTCCACCTTAGCAGAAAAGCTAAGTGAGTAGAAATTATTCTCAATTAAATACTACAGAAAATGTTACATGTAAGCAAGTGTTTTCCCTTTTTCCCGCCCAAACTTGCCAGTATGGTGTTGGAGAACTTTGTGATGATTCCACACTAGGGCAGAGCCAAGAAAGAATGTACAGAAGGAACAGAGAGCAGCTGGCTGAGGGAAGGCAGGAGCCATCAGAAGATAAACACAAGTAGGAAGGATGGCCTAAGGAGAAAACCTGCCAGAAATATCAGATACTTTGCTATTAACATATTTTATTTTTTCTTTGGTGTCTAAAACTGAATGCCAATTTGTTCCTTTGTAAATACTGTGCATATCTTGCAAATAAAAATACTGAGGGTTTTGATCAGTGCCCCTCTCCCTGAGGGAACATTTACTTGGGAATAAAATGACAATTAGGAAGTTGCTTTGAGGATGTAAGGTCAGAGCAAAGGGTTTACTTCAGCCAGGCCAAAGCAGGGACTGATAAAATAAATATTCCTTCCTCTCAGTAGGGCTTACTTTTCCTAATGAGTGGAATATTCATATCCGTCCATTGCAGAGGTCCTCTGTGATAAACACTGCAGATGAAACAGAAATCGCTTGTCCTTTGAGCACTGAGGAAGCTGCAGGCATAGAATTTATGCCCTACACTCTTGCTTATGCTTGTGATTCCTTTCTCCTTCTGCTGCCTTATAGATGACAGTCTTCTTTTCTTATTAAAAATTAATATATGATAATTGAAGACACTTGACAAGAACCACACTTGTGTGTTCTTCACAAGAGAAAAAGAGAGAACAAGAGAACTGTGGATGACCATGAGTAGTGAGCATCAGGGCTGGTGTTAACGAATTCCAAGCACGCCTCTTACATCGCACACGAGCTATTCATGCGCAGGCTAATCTGGAACACTGTGGAGTTGTCTTTATTGCCTTGGTGAAGCAGCATTTAGAGCTTATTAGAGGGAAAAGATGTCACAAAAACTTTTCAAGCTGCTAAGAAGTGGGACAGAGACTGGTTCTGTCAGCTCTTAGCCTTATGACCTTGGGCAAATAATTGATCTCTCTCAACCTGTTTCCTCAATGAGACTATAATAATCACCCTTTCCTCACTGGGCTTCTGTGAGGTGTACTGTTATATGCAAAGTACTGAGGAAAGAGAGATGAATAAGGCCCAGATTTGCCTTAAAGAAACTCAGAGTGGAGTGAGGGAGATCAACATTGTATAAAAAAATTGCTGTAATTGCACAATGTAGGTGTTTAAGATTCTACACAAAATCCCATGGAGACAAAGGGCAAGTTATCCATGCCAGGACGAGTTGCTCAGGGATGGTGTTACTGAGAGTTGGCATTTGAGGTGGGGACCTTGGGCTTGAATGGATGGTACCAGTTGGAGCGGGGGGGAGGAGACAGGTGCATTCTTGGGTGTATTCCTATCAAAATAACTTATTAAACCTCAGGAGAGTTGACCTGAGCCGGCTTTCATGTAGTCTAAGAATCTTGTAGCTACAGCAGAGTCCTGATTTCCATCTTTCCATTAGTGGAGAGGACAGAATTAGTTCCTTTCTCTGAAATTATTTAGCAATGATGCCCGTGTCACTTCATTCAGTAGCTTTTTCATGTCTTATCGTAATAGTCAAAAACAATAGGGTTCATATACATTTGACAATTAGCTCTTGGAACACAGATTATTTTCTATCTGCTCAAGTTCTAATCATGAATGTTGTACTTACTTATGTCTGAGCTCCTAGGGAGGGCTTGACTGGGCAGACAGAAGGGGGACACTGGGACTCAACTGGTGTTACTTGAGGACATGGTCTTTGCCATTCTGGTCAGACCCATGATTTACCCACTCAGGCCCTGGTTCTTCCAGTAGCACTGGGAATGATTTATGGAGCGGAAGATGTTTGGGTTTTTAGAGCAGGAATTATTTGCAAAGATTCTTTACCAAAGACCCCTTTGAGAACTTTTTCCTCTGGTGTATCCTGAGTTTTGAAAACTTGGATCTACTAATGGTCTATTTTTTTTAAATGTTTATTTATTTATTTTGCAAGAGTGGACGGAAGAGGCAGAGAGAGCGTATGTGTGGGTGTAAGCAGGGGAGGGGAAGAGAGGGAAGGAGAGAAAGAATCTCAAGCAGGCTCTGTGCTGTCAGTGCAGAGCCCAACATGGAGCTCTAACTCACAAACCATGAGATCATGACCTGAGCTGAAATCAAGAGTCAGACACTTCATCAACTGAGCCACCCAGCCATTCCTGCCAACAATTTATTTATTAAATCATATTCTATAGCTTTCTGTAATCGTAGTATAAGACCAAATCAGTAAGCAGGAAAAGCAACATACTTACTCTACTTTTTGAAAGAGATTGTTGATGATTTTATGAGGGTGTGTTTGTGCATACATTTCATAGGTAAATACATCATTTACCTTAGGCATTTTGACATGCTGGATATAGCATGGAAGCCACCCCAGTCCCTCACTGGGGCTGTGAAAGTTGAAACTGGTAATTATTTGGCCAACTTTCTTTTGTACAGACTCATACCTTAGGGTTGAAAGGCTTAATATGCAAATAAACAATGGCCAGCCATATGGAAATAGAACTTTGATACACCTGAAACTAATATAACATTGGGTTTCAACTACACTTTAACTAAAATAAATAAATAAACAAACAAACAAACAAATAAATAAATAAATGAAAATAGAACTTTGAACCATAACCTGTAGCAACCATCCTGGGAGTCCAACCCATTAGTATATAGAAACCAGCCCCGGAAGCCTGCCTAAGTTAAACTTATAGGAAGTCAGACCGTTATCTCTAGTAACAATCCAGGAAGCCAAACCATAACCCCTGTAACAATAGGCCCCAAATGGTCTGGACTTGATTAATACTTGATAGCTTTCCTAATTTTTGTCCCTGCTCCCGGTTTGGAACCAGCCAGAGAAAGCCAAATAGGCACTCCTAAACAATCACATAGGATGTCCACCTCTAGTTCGCCTACCTACAGCTTCCGCACACAAGCAGTCTCCAATCAGGGCATACCTGAGTCCTCCCCTTTATTCCATTACAAAGCTTTCCCACTTATCCGTTTGCCTTGGAGTCTTCTCCAAGGCAAGTGATGGTGACTGACATCCTTGCTCTAGTAAGCTCTAAATAAATAGCCTTTCTTTTTCTCATTTGGTTGGTCTTGTTTATTTCCACAGGGCTATAAAATGGGGATAAAAATAGCATCAGTGTACAGGTTTAGCATAAGGCCCAAATAAGATAACTTATTTATTCAGCACTTTATTTTCAAAGCTCTTTCTACCTGCATTATTATTATTGATTCCCTCTCCACAAATACCCTGTGTCTTAGAAGAATGTAACACTCTGTTCCAACTGCCTCTCCATCCTTGCACATCCTCCCCACTGCCCTGCTTCCTGGGGCTGTGACAGGTTTGTAGCCCAGTCTTGGCTGGAAATAGTTTCATGGCCACCCTGACTACCCAACAAAGTGAGTGACTTCCAAAAACAGAGAAAACTTGTTTCTGAGTCTCCAATCCCTGAATGCACCTGAACCTTGGCCCCACAGTGATCCCTAAAACTGATAGGGCTGATAAGTAATGGCAGCCATCCCTCCCTCCCTAGTTCTTAGCCCTCTGGGAATATGCAGTAACTCCAAATCTACATACAGATGAACACAAGTGCCTATGATTATTCCCAGGGTCAATTGACATTTCTACTCCAGGTTATTTGACTTTGTTGTTGCTTTTCAAAAACTTAAAATTCATTTCTGCCTCCTAACCTGGTACTTCCAGCTTTTTAAATTCCCCCTTCGTGTGCTTCAAATGCTTATTCGGATCTTCTATGTTTTTTTTTTTTTTTTTCCCCTGAAATCTTAGAGCAAGACATTTTCCTCCTGAGGCCACAGAGTAAAATTAAATGCGAAATAAATTGTTATAGTTGATTGCCTTAGAGAAATTTTCTGTAATCCTGTGAGCATTAGAGCCAAAAAGGAACGTAGAGCACATCTAGTTCATTGAGAGTCTCAGGTTTTCAAGATACTTTTTAGTATCTTCTCACTTGCTTTGGAAAAAAAAAAATGTCTACTTAAGAAACAACATTTTTAAGTAAAAGGATGATTTCATTTTACCTTTAATTTTATTCTGTAAGGATAAGTAACTGCCAACAAAAACCACCAGTCAGTATTAAGAACATAGTGTTTTTACATCGAGTTAATAGAATTCCTCCTAAGTGGAAAAACTTGACATTTGGTTGGTGTAATCAAGCTTCTCACTTTTAAACACTTACATGATTTCCTATAGGTCTGGAATATTCAGCAGAGCTGGAACACCTCCAGGATCAGTTTCATGGGTCCCTAAAATCCTGGGTTCCAGATCAGGAGGACTATCTAATCCGACTGTTTTGTGATGAAGGTGAAAAAAAGGTCCAAAGAAGTACCATGACTTGCCCAAATTGGTCAGGCCTGAGGCTGAGACCCTCCCTGCTTCCCTAAGTTCTATTCCTAGGCTTCTCCCACATATCTTGAAATTCTGTCTTATATTTAGACATTGAAGCCATTGCTGGGTCCAGAGCCAGAGAGCACTGCTGTTCTGGGGCAAAGTAATAATAGCTGGTGCTTAGCAGGTACCTCCTACTTATATTCTAAATGCTTTACATACATTAACACATTTAATCCTCACTCCTGTATAGGGTGGAAACTATCATTATCCCCACTTTACAGAAAAGTAAACTGAAATAGAGAAATTAAGTCACTTGACTCTGGTCATACCGCTGGCAAGTGGCAAAGACAAAGCTGGGGAAACACAAAACAAAATGAAAGAAAATTCCTCTGGTTCTGCAAACTAGCTCACCATGCCACTTCCTGAGATAGGTGGTAATCAGCTAGTAAGGACATGGGCCCTTCCCCAGGAGAGATCAGGATCTAGTTCAGGTTGGGGGTGATCCAATGTGTGGTCATGTTTTGTAAGACAGTGTGGTGGCTGTGCAGGTGCTCCCATGGATACGGGTGCTCCCACAGACATATCCCAGGGTGTCATCTAGCACACTGGAGGGGTCCCCAACCTTTCCTGGTGGGATGGGGCAGGACAGAGTTGCCTGGAAAAAGTGACGCTGAACTGATTCTTGAGGGATACACGTGGGTGAGCCCAGTGAATGGGGGGGCAAAGTGCTCTTCTGAGTGTGGAGCCAAAATGAGTAATGTCTTCAGCGAAGCAAAATTCAAAGGTATTTCTAGAGTATAAAATGCCGGTGGGAGGCTGTGTTACTTTCCCAGGATGGCTGTAACAAATTACCACAAACTGGGTGGCTAAAAACAACAGAAATTTATTTTCTCACAGTCCTTGAGGCTCCAAGTCTGAATCAAGGTGTAGGCAGGGCCTCTCTCTGGAGGGTCTGATTGAAAATCGGTTCTGTGCTTCTCACCTCGCTGCTGGTGGTTGCTGGCAGCCTTCAGTGTTCCTTGGCTCGAGCTGCAACATGCCTGCCCACTTTTGTCATCACCTGGTCTCCTTCTTGCATGTATCTTCATGTGTTCTCTTCTCTTCTTATAAGAACGACAGTCATCCGAGTGACAGCTGCTATAATAATCCAGTGTGACCTCATTGTAATTAATCTGCAAAGACCCTATTTTCAAATGTCTCCTGTTGGAGGTGGACAAGAATTTGGGGGACACAGAATGCACTCAGTAGAGCCATGGAGACCAAAGTGAAGCGTGGGGTGGTGGGGAAAGGCCCGCACATCTGCTGTGTACAATATTAACATTTACTTTGTCAACATTTTCTGCTTTGTCAAGTGGTCTGCAGCTAAATTCATGAGCAGTTCGCAAAGATAGGTGCATTTACCCATCAAAGCTGTGTGCTTTGGCCTCCAGCTGTGTGTTTAGAGCTACAAGTGGGGATTTTGTCCCTGGCTCAGCTACATCTATTAGTTTTACAACTTTGTTTTGGACTTTCTAAACCTTAATTGCCGTGGTTATAATCAGGGCCTATAAACGCTGCCATGCCTACCTCTCAGAGTTGTTCAGGGACTCAAATAAAAGCTTCCTGTTTGTGGAGCCGCATGATAAATGGTAAAGTGTGTGTGTGTGTGTGTGTGTGTGTGTGTGTGTGTGTGTGTGTAGCATTCATTAATAGAGTTTTACATTTTTTGTCTATTGGTTCTGATCATTAGTCTCTTGTGCGATATACAACTTCTCTAGTCCAGTTAGGGTCAGGCCTGCTGTGTTCATGGAGAACACCTGAGGAAAGATTAGGGCACCAATAAGTGTGAGGTGGTGTTTATTGATGTGTCTTAAAACAAGGGTCAGAAAATAGCTGCTGGCCAAAGGTAGCCATGGCCTATTCTTGTAAAGTTTGTGAACTAAGAACGGTTTTTACATTCTTAAATGTTTGGGGGAAAAACCAAAAGAAGAATATACTGTCAAGTGAAAAATACATGAACTTCACCTTTTAATGTCCATAGACATAATCTTAGGAACATGACCACGCTCAGTCCTTTACAGCTTTATGCACAGGGCAGCGGCAGAGCTGGGCGGTTGCGATAGACTGTATGTCCCACAAGCCTAAACTGTTTCCCCTGTGTCCCTTCACAGAAAGTGTTTGCTGGCCCCCATATGAAGTGGACAGATTTGGTGAAGGAAGGGGGGCATTATCACTCCTCTTTTTGTGCATCTGTCTACTCACAGGAATGACACATTTTGGTCATTCCTTACTCTTTTTTTTTTAATAATTTTTTTTAATGTTTATTTATTTTTCAGAGAGAGGGCAGCGGGGGTGGGGGGGCGGTGGGCAGAGAGAGAGGGAGACACAGAATCTGAAGCAGGCTTCAGGCTCCGAGCTGTCAGCACAGAACATGATGCGGGGCTCAGACCCACAAACTGCAAGATTATGACCTGAGCTGAACACAGATGGTCAACTGACCGAGCCACCTAGGCTCGGAATGACCTATGTCATTCCAGACTCTTCAAGCTGCCTTGCCCTCTGTTCCTTTTGAGTTTTGGTTTATTAGGGGCCAGAAAGTTGAAGGTTTTGGCCAGTAGGAAGTATCATTCCAAACTCCTGAGCGAGAACTGACACTCTTGCTGTTCTGCTTTGGTTTTTTTCAGTGCAGATCGCTTGAAATTTAGGAAGGGGTTACGTTATAAGAATTTGTTTGAAGTCTGCAACACTGTGGACACGATGAGGACACCTGGTTTTTTATGCCATCGGCACAGCAGCACCAGCTTATGGTAACCCAAGACTCTGGACTTTTTTGAGATAACCCTGATTTAGAATACTTGTTCTTGTCACTACAAATCAGTGGTATGTCCTGGAAAGTCCAATAATTCCTCTCCAAACTGTACCCAAAAGTGGAATCGAGATTCCAAATACACAGATAATAATTTAAAGGAAAAAAACAACAACCCAGAACTGCTCATTAATGTGAATGTGCAGTATGGCACTTGGCTCTACATGACTCTCTGGGCCCCATACTAGGTCTCCAGCTTGGCACTGTGCTTCTGAAACTCATTTATGCTAAAATATATACATAGTTACTACTTCTATCTAAAATCTGATCCAGAGGGGAGGAAAAAAAGGATTCCCCCAAAGGCAGCTATGAAAATAATTTTTCCCCCACAACAGAGGTAGTGTAGTCGGTCTTTGATTTTACTGTTAACACATCATTGGATATATTCTCTTGTTAGCTGGCCACGAATGAAGCCCTCTTTATGTGTCAAGCCCGATACTAAATACTTGATAGATATTTCATTTGAACTTTACAAATGCAAGTAGGAATCTTTACTGCCTCTATTTTAAAAGGGGTGAAGCCTGAAGCTTAGGTCAAATATCTTACGTAAACTCACAGACCTTGTTGTGAATGATACAGCCAAGGTTCGAACACAATACGATTTGGCTCTAGAACTCCGTATTACTATGTATTCTTCATTTATTCCCTTTTTAAAAGAAATGTTAATTGACTTCCTACTAAGAGTCAGGTACTTTGTTGATTGCGAGAATTTAATGGTGAAGGAAACACATGCAGTTGGTATTGACAGAATTTACAGGGTAGTGGGGGAAACGGCCATTATTTTTTTTTAAAAATCATACAAATACACAAATACACAAAAGCACAAAATGGGGAGATCATAGGTCTTTGGGATCAGAGAAACCCTCCCTGAACAAATGATGCTTCAGCTGTGTCTGAAAGGTGAGGATGGTTTAACTAGTCAAAGAGGCAACGGGAGGCCGAAGAATGCCAGGCAGAGGGGACGGCATGGTCAAAGGCCCTGCAGTCAAAGAAATCACGGCACACTTAAGGAAGAAAATGAAAGCCAGCGTTGCTGGTGTTCAGAGATGGAAGCAGGCAGTGATGTCAGATGCAGAGAATGGATTAATGGAAAAAGGAGCAGAGGTGAATGGTTGAGCATCAGGCTTTCAATAGGCCACCGAGAGTATGGCTGAGGATGAGGCTAATGACAGCAGCAAACAATGAGAAATAAATAAATTCGAGGGATAATTAAGTCAGTAAAAATGGATCAATTGGATAATAGATGTGAAGCAGAAGAAGGTTTCCAAATGGCTTCCAGTTCAGAACTTGCACTGGGTGGCTGTTGCCTCTCCTGCAGCCACAGTAGTCTTCTTCCTCCTTAAGGGCCAGAGAGCAGGGAGACCTGAGCATGGGGAAAAGATGTGAGGAAAACCCTTTCTCGAGGTTGTTCCATATTAATCCAGGCTGAGCGGAACTGAAGTTGCATAGAGGTAAATTTGCCTCCAGTGCAGGGGTAGAGGACAGCAAGTGACTGGTGGACTTTTGTCTTCAGAGTTTCTTCCCAGTGGAGGTTTTCTACATTTCTAATGGGGAGGGTGAAGCCATGCCAGTGGCCAGGCCAGGAGTTGGATCCCACAGAGGCACAGGCTAGAGGTTCTCTACAGGTGGTTCTCTACAGGTGTTGTCCAGTGTCAGGACAGTGTGCTGAATGAATTCAAGGCTGTCACCAAGTGCCAGGGCTGGGGAGAGGATAGTATCAGTACCCTGGAGGACTTCTAGAGAGAGATGCCGAAGTTGTCGGTGGTTAAACCATGTGCATCCAGTAGGAAGACCGGGGCTATTTAAGGAGATGGAACAGCTCAGATGTGGTCTTAAGACCTAGATCCAGTGACTCCCAGTGGGTCCATCCTATTCCTCCTTAGTTGGAAAGGCAGAGATAGTAAGACCCACAGTTTTAGACTTTATGAGGGCAGGGGCCTTAACTTATTAATCTTTATACCCCTTCCCACAGGGGCATTCCATAAATTACTGTTCATATTTTCATGATAAGATATTATCTTATTTTTTTCTTTAAAATCATTATGATTAAAAGATAGTTTTAATTAAAAAAAAACTATCATTTGTATGGAAAATCATACAGAGTATTACCATGAAATTATATTTTGGTTATATCCGTATAAAAGTGCCTTTGTTAAAAGAAGATTTTGTGAAATTGGGTTTAAGAAAATCTGAGAACTATGGACACTGTTTCAATGAGAATCTTCTCCAGGTTCTTGGTCTCATGTGGGTGATCTTCAAACAGGAAACACGTAAGGAAAGGGGGAGGATTTGGGAGATCATGCTGTCATAGCACAGGCTGGTCTCCCCAGCAGGTGCTTCTGGTGGGGACCCACATGTTCAGGCTCCATCTGGCCAGTCTGTAACCACCCTGCCCTGGCAGACCTGCTCACTTATTTAGCTTCCTTCTCACTGGCTGCTCTGAGATGAGCTGTTGTCTGTCTTTTCTTGTCTGCCCTTGAGGCTTGACCCTATTTTACCACATATCAAGGCTGTTTGTGCAGAAGTTGAGGCATAGCTAATGGAGGTAAATGTCCTTCCCGGATCCCCACCCAATTTCAGCCATAAGAAAAAAGGAAACTGATAGGAAGTTCTTCTCTGTAGGATATTTTGGTGTTGCCTCCAGAGTAAACAGGTGGATCATACTTACTGGATGATGCAAAACATGGAAGAGTAGAGGTCAAATGCCTTAACATGTCTTTCACTTTGCACACCAAATGGGCTCTTGAACACAAATCAAAGTATGTTTTTGTTTAGGGTAGTTAATAAAGGAATTCTGGGGATGACAGACCTCTCTAATGTCAGCTCTGAGATGTCAGCCTATATGTTGGGTTTCCTTTCAGAGGGCCAGCAGGGGTTTCCAGAAGCCTCTACCCAGCTTAATGCAGCTTGATGCCTCACGAACATGTGGCAGCTGGGTTCTTGGGCTCTTTGCCCTGTCTGCTGTGTTTCTTCTTTTCAGGTGTCTGCCTCTCAAGCTATCTTTCCTGTGTCAGTATTTTCCCCCGATACATAGATTTCCTTGATTCACATCCTAGAGTCTCACAAAACCTAAGTTTGTTCTTCTCTGAAATCCCAACTCTTTCCTGAAAATTTTTACCACCCACTTTTAATCATTTTAAAATGGGGCCCATTTATCTCCATCTCTTCCCTGGCTACAGGGAGGGGTGTGAGAGGGTGTTCCCTCCCTTCTTTCCTTTGTCCTACACAGCACAGTGAGTCTTTACTCTCTAAGGCTATGTCATAAATCATGCCTGCTGTCTTCCCATTAGGCGACCCCACGTGCCCTCTCTGTTTCTCCTTAGTCACCTATGGGCATTCCTCATGCTCAGAATATTATTCTTGCAGAACAAAGAAGTCTGTTTCCTTCACAACATTCTGGTTTGTGACTGTTTGGCTTTGTTTGGGTTGATATGTTCTTTTAGAAATATATATTTTTTCTTCTTGCCCTAGAAGCAGCCAAGGGTTGTGTCGTTAGAATACAAGATACATTTATAACTTCATGTGACCTGGATTTGGTGCAGGTAATGCTGAGACAATGATGAATGTCCCCTGATACACACCAGAAAGCCTAGAGAAAATACATTTGAAAAATAGGGATGATGCCCTGAGTTCTACTAATTTGAAGTAAAATGTCTTTTTGGACTTGGATCCGGCAAATCTTTCTCATGTACCTGCCCCCGATCACAGACGATATTGGGAGCTCTGCCTATGTGGTCTTAGGTAATTCTCAGAGAATTTTATTGTGTGAGCATTACCAATGCCCACTTTGTAAATGAGATAAAGAACGTTCAGAGAGGAATAGAAGCATACAAAACTAGAGATCATCTCACTCTAGGGCCTTTTCCACCCAGCCACATCTCTGTGGCTGCCTTTGGTGCATTTCACTTCTGGCTCAGCCATTTCACATATCAGTGACATTAGTAGTTCTAGGTTCCTATAGGACACTCTTTATGGGAGTGGCTCAATGAATTCTTCTGCTCAGGGCTCCAGTGAGCTAGGACAATATTCACTGGGCCATCCTAATCCTGTTCATTTCTTCTCAGGTTCCTACTGAGGGCTGATGGCCTTACAGACATATTGAAAATCTGAGAGGTGGTTACTATGGTGCCACCCAATTCAGTGTCATGTAAAGGAATAGTGCAGGCGTTGGGGACTGCCCTGGGATTGAATATGGCCTCCAATTCCTGCTAGTGGGGTAGGCTTTGTCAAGTTCCTTGATCTTTCTAAGACTTAGTTTTGTCATCTGAAAAATGGTGGCAATAGCCCGTTTATCCATGACTACTGTGAAGGATGAAAGTGATCATGTAAATGCAAAGCAGGGAGCACAGGGCCTGGGAGGTGGGTGCCCAACAACTGTCACTTGTTCCTCCTTTCCTTTTTTTATGTTTATTTATTTTTGAGAGAGAGAGAGAGAGAGACAGAGAGAGAGGGAGACATAGAATCTGAAGCAGGCTCCAGACTTTGACCTGTCAGCACAGAGCCTCATGCGGGGCTTGAACTCACAAAACGTGAGATCATGACCTGAGTCAAAGTCGGACACTTCATTGAGCCACCCAGGCACCCTACACTCCTTCCTCCTTTCTAATGCACTGGGTAAGGACTGTATTTCCTTCTGATACTATATTTGACTGGGAGAAAACACAACAAGCTGATTAGAGTGAGCTGGCGGGGGAAATTCATAGGTCTGTATTCTAGGACTAAATAAATGCTGTTGAAAGAGATGTTTTCAATAGAAGCCCTAAGTAATTGCCAAGGAACCAGAGAAACTGAAAATATTACAGTGTTCAATAACATTCTTGTTTTAAAGAACCTAAACTAATACAAAGAGGGAAAAATATGGTGTTGGCATTAGCACATTGGAGTGTTGCTTGGAGGAACGCGTACGTCTTGTCATTACTTGGCTGTTATCCAATGCCAATATTTCAGTCTGGCTGGAAGAGAGTCAGATATTTGGAGCAGCTCCGGGTGATAGAACGTACTCCCCTCGGCCACATGCACGGTGCTGTTGCTCATATTCCCCTCCCTCCTGCTCACAGGTGGCATCATGCAGTCATGGCACAGTGACTTTAATAGATATTAAAAATGTGGCTGTTTGAGCGTGTCATTCTCTAAACCCTATCGAAACTCTCTATGGAGCATATGTGAGTGACTGTGGACCAGGGCCATTACTTGCTTGCAACAGGAACCGTTCCTCTTGATCTGTGACATTGAATAGCCAAATAGTCTTGTAATCATGTCTAATTTGTCTATTAGTTTTGTCTTTTTGCCAAGTGTAGTTAAAATTGTGTAGAGAAGGAGATGATTTTTATTGTGAATTCCTGGTGGGAAAAAGGCATTTTTCTTCAGAGTTATTAACTCGGTTTTACAGCTGACCTTTAAAGGAATGTCTATGACTTTAGATACTCAAGAGCTCAGCAAATGTTATCATCCATATAGTCATTATAGTTTGGGCTATAAGCACTGAATGTATATCATAAGATACGATGTTGGTTTTCTTTTTTAATTTTTGAGATTTTATTGTAAAGGAAAAAAATCTTGTTTTATTGGTGTACTGAGTGATGGTTGACCTTTTTTAATTAAATTTCCTCTTCAGGGGCGCCTGGGTGGCGCAGTCGGTTAAGCGTCCGACTTCAGCCAGGTCACGATCTCGCGGTCCGTGAGTTCGAGCCCCGCGTCAGGCTCTGGGCTGATGGCTCGGAGCCTGGAGCCTGTTTCCGATTCTGTGTCTCCCTCTCTCTCTGCCCCTCCCCCGTTCATGCTCTGTCTCTCTCTGTCCCAAAAATAAATAAAAAACGTTGAAAAATTAAAAAAAAAAAAAAAGTTTAAATTTCCTCTTCACATTTCAGCTGTACATAACCCTAGAAGGTCACTGGTTGGCATTAGCAACCCCAGAAATGAATGGTCATGATGTCATGTCCTAGAATTGACAAATTAGTTTGTTTGATTTCTCATTATCCATTGTATCCATTGTTGTAATGGGGGATGGAAACATTCAAGATGGATTTATGACCTGAAATTTTCTGGAGACTAAGAAATAAGGGTCTTTAATGTATTTTTCCTGCCCATCCCTTTCTCCATACAGATTTTTTATTTTTATATATTTTTTGCATTGTGACATAGTGTCCTGGACAGCAGTTCTCTGCTTTCATAGCTAATTATGCAAAAAGGAGAGAAGGAGAAGGAAAGGGAAGAGAAAAAGAAGAAAAAAAGGGCTATCAAGGCAAAAGTAAATTGTAACCAAAGAATATCTGAGCTTGGAAGGGATTTTAAGTCTTCTCAATGCAAGTCTTGTCACCTAGAAATAAAACAGAAAACTGTTAGTCCTGTCTGCATTTCACTTGGACTTCAAGAAAGTGAAATCCAAGAAAGTCAGTCCTCCTCTGGACTAAGTGATCACTTGCTGCTTTCCAATTTTAATTAACTGTGATTTAAATATTTTCTGGGAACCGATATTTATGATTCATAAATGAGATGAGTGGATTGTTTATAATTTCAAATATTTCTTTTATTTTCTAATGTAGTAATATTTTAGGCATGTAATCCATTAATAATTGCTTTGTGTATATTCCAGACATAGAGTAAGTGGTGAGCAAAGCCAGACCCAGAGTCCTTGCCTTCAGTTGAAATGGCAATTCTGATAAATACTATGGTCAAGTGGGTATGGAGCTGAGAGAGATTGTTCAGAAGAGGTGACTTGTATGGGAATTGAGGGAGGATTTCTCTGGGCAGTGATTCCTAAGTAGCATCTGAAGGGTGCACAGGCATTAACTGGACAAAGAGGTAAGGGAAGACTATTCCAGGGAGAGGGAACAGCCTTTGGGGATAGACAGAAGGTGAGCAGGACTCGTGCAGAACACAGCAAGTGTGATGGTAGAAGAGGCTAGAAGGGTCCTGAAGTAAGGGCAGACCCCTTTTTAGGGGGAGGGTGACAATGTAATTTATCATCCAAACCAGGACGTAACAGTGAAAGGGCACTTTCACAGTAATGAAACTGAACAACAGGTGAACTCAATATGTAGGGTGGAAGATTATTTACAAGCCATTTTAAGAAGTTTGGGTTTTTATTTTAAGTGCAACCAAAGTCTATTGAAAGGTTTTAAGCCAGAAGACTAAAATAATCAGATTTGGCTTTCAATAATTATTCTGACCCCTATGTTCTTGCGTATTATTTACAGTAGCCAAAATATGGACGCAATCTAAGTGTCCATCAATGATGGATGAAGGGATAAAGATGTCACACACACACACACACACACACACACACACAAAACCATAAAAAAGAATAAAATCTTATCATTTTTGATAATACGGATGGACCTTGAGGCCAGACAGAAAAGACAAATATTGCATGATTTCACTTCTATGTGAAATCTAAACAAACAAAGCAAAACCCTGACTGATAGATACAGAGAATAAACTGGTGATTACCAGAAGGGAGGGGTGGGAGTGGGCAAAATGATTGAAAGTGATCAAGAGGTACAGAGTTCCACAGTTTAGAAATAAATAAGTCATGCAGCTGTAAGTACAGCATGGGGAATACAGTCAATAATATTGTATTAACTTTGTATGGTGACAGATGGTCACTAGACTTACTGTGGTGATCAGTTTGTAGTATATGCAAATATTGAATCACTGTTCTGTACACCTGAAACTCATATTAAATTATATGTCAGTTTTTCTTCAATGAAAATAAATATGAAAATAAAAAGTACTCTGTTGCCATGTATAGAAAAGTCTAAAGGAAGCCCCAGAATGGAGTGGGTGGACCTGTTAGGTGTCTGTTGTAGAGATTTAGGGAAGTAAGAAGTTAGCAGAGATCAGAAGGGAGCAGACATGAGAGAATTTAAAGTTAACATCATCAATGGAGAACTGATTGCACTACAGGCCCTAATCTGTTTCCACCTCTTTTGGGTTTAATTTTTTTTAACGTTTATTCATTTTTGAGAGAGAGACAGAGACAGAGCATGGGTGGGGGAGGGGCAGAGAAAGAGAGACAGAGACACAGAATCTGAAGTAGGCTCCAGGCTCTGAGCTGTCAGCACAGAGCCCGATGCAGGGCTTAAACCCAAGGACCGCGAGATCATGACCTGAGCTGAAGTCAGATGCTTGACCAACTGAGCCACCCAGGTGCCCCTGTTTCCACCTCTGTGTCCAGACCCTTTAGTATTATCCTCCTAGCCTGACTCAGGGCTTAGCCAGGCACTTTGCTTTCACTGGTGGGCTAGCAGTAAACCCATCACAAGCAGAGCTTTGAAAAACATGTGGGCCTTGCACTTAGGCTCTTGATACACTTGGACTCTTGCAACCAGTCTGGGCTAGCTGAGAGAACATGTGGAGAGAGTAAGCATCATAAATCTCTAAACCTAGCCAGCGTCAGCCAAGTGAACAGCTGACTGCAAACTGCAAACGTGGAGAGCAGGCGAGCCTGGCTCGGACCTGGAGAACCACTCAGCTGAGCCCTGCCTGCCTTGCCGACCTGCTGAGTCATGGAGTTAAACAAACAGTTGTGGTTTTAGACCATTAAGTTTTGGCGTGGTTTGTTACATAGCAGTAGATACAAGAGCTGTTCATTGAGAGGAGACTGTGGAAGAGAGCCTGTTTAGTTTAGACATGTTGACTTGGAGAAGCAGTTAGGACAGTTAGGAGATGACATGAAACAGGAGTGTGTTATGTAAGGGAAGCGTAGTTGATTATTATCAAAGTAGTGAATGAGGATAAAACTAGCTATAAAACAAAATTTTGCACATTTTACTATATTATGTTCAATACCACAATAATGAATGGTCTATTTTTGTTTCCCAAGAGGGGAGTTGAGTGATGAGAACTAACAAATATCAAATGTCCCTTGGCTTTCTTACTTTCTGACACATGGGGTTGAGGGAGAGTGGTTCCGGTGACCTTAGAGACAGCATAGGATAAACCCATTCTCTAGCTGGAAGTGGGGCAATGTTGTCTAGCAGCTCATACTCTGGGCTCAGTTGGATAGTCAGAAGTCTTTTTTCAGTACCTTTATTTCCTCTCAGGGCCACTGTGTTTGACTCTTAGACACTCTCTTCACCTCTTCTCCAAAGCCTTTGTTTGGGAAAGGACCTTATAAACTAATTCATACTAAGGTGTGAATGACTGATAAGCCTAAGTCTTTTGTTTTGCTCAGAACACTAAATATTTTTTTGTACTTTTTAAAAATTGGGGTATAATAGACATAGACTATTGTATTAGTTTCAGATGTATAATGATAATTCAAAATTTATTACAAAATAACCACTATAATAAATCTGGTTAACATCTGTCACTGCACACATAGTTACAATTTTTTTTCTCTTGTGGTAACAACTTTAAAGATTTATTGTTTTAGCAACTTTTAAATATACAATACAGTATTATTAACTATGATCACCACACTGTACCTTGTATCCCCATGATTTTATTTTATAACTGGAAGTTTGCACTTCTTCACAACCTTTACCCATTTCATCTATCTCCCCCACTCCCTCCACCTCTGGAAACCACCAATCTGTTCTGTGTATCTACAATCATGTTTTGTATGTTTTTGTTTTTTAGATTCACAAGTGAGATCATATAGTGTTTGTCCTTCTTTAATTTGTTTCACTTAGAATAATGCCTTCAGCGTTCACCCATGTTGTCACAAACAGCAAAATGTATTCCTTTATGGCAAAGTAATATTCCTCTGAGTGTTTTTGTGTGTGTGTGTGTGTGTGTGTGTGTGTGTGTGTGTGTATGCATCTTAATCTTAAGCAATAAATCTTAAACATTAAATCTTAAATGAGAAATCTCTCTCTGTTCTGGAAAATGCAATTGTTTTTAAGTGTATTTTTTTTGATAGAGCACAAGCAGGGGATGGGCAGAGAGAGGGAGAGAGAGAGGGTGGAAAATACAATTATATGAGTGTAGGGAGGATGTTTTCATATGCCACTTAGTTGGATAAGTTGCAAACTACTCTGCAGTTTGCTCTTATATATTGAAAATAGAGCCTATGGACCCAGAATTGTGGACTTTTAGGTGTTTTCAATCCAGAATAACCACACTTCAGTGGACTTATCTTTTATCCCCACAAAAACTTGTTTCCCTTCTTATATGTCCTTTTAAGATTTCATAATACCAAACTTCCTCCATTTCCTCAGGCTGAAAACTATTGAATTACATTTGGCTCTGCTCACCTGCTACATCCTGATCCTGGGATTCTGCCCTGTCTGACCCTGTTCACTTCATCTTTGTCCCTTCTTGCTATTTCAGAAGTAGATCAAGCCTTCATCAACTCCCACTTGGCTTGAGGCCTCTGCCTCCTGACCCTTGTTCTAAATCTCTCTTGTCTTCTATGTAGCCTAGAAGTTTTGTTACCGGAATTACCTTTCTTGTATCTAGATCTGATCTTGTCCCCATCCTCTTTATACAGCTTTGATGATGCACTTTCTTATAAGATAAAACCCAAACTTCATGACAGAGCACCCATGGCCTCTTCTGAGGGCTTGCCTTACTTGTTATTTTTGCTTAAGTTAGATAGGAATTGCAGGATACCGAGGGCAAAGACTGGCCCAAGGATTTCCCAGCCGCGTGTGGTGTCCGTAGTTTTTTGTGTCTGTATGAAGATGCAGTTCTGGAACTGTGCAGGGGACCTATATCCAGGGCTGGTGTTGCTCAGTAACTCAATTTGAGGGACGCTTGTGAGTTAGAATGAAGCAGTTCTAGGTGACTACACAATAGAGGGTGTTGGAAGTGGCAGAGAACCCATGTATTCTTTTACTTAGGACAGAAATGGCAGACCCTTGGATATATCTGATCACATTGATTTTACCTCCCTTGGGACACTGATGAGCAGGGTGTCCCTGTGTTTTACAGAAACATAAAAGAAATCAAGCATTATGATTCAACCAGCTGGGAGCTACAGATAGGTCATGCCCCATGGCCTTTCCTCTATGTCTCTACCCCACTACCCAGTTCCCACCCTTGGGCAGGGCTGTCTTCTATGTCTGCTGGCCAGGGGCCCAGAGTTCTTGGAGAATCTGGGCAAAGAACCCAGGACGATAGACACAATCTGTGAATCAATCCCTTTGACTTCCCTCAAGAGACATCTAATATGCAGTGCCAGGGAACCTTCGGTCCCAGGTATGTGATTTTCTCCAAAGACTCCCTTTATAGGCCTTCATTATTCCATCCCAGTGAACCTTGTGGACTCCATTCCTGGCATTTACTCAGATGGGCCCTAAGATCATGTCAAATCAGATACTCCCCATCCCTGGAAAGATTCACCATTAACCTTGTTTCATTTTGTTAAAGCTCTTCACCCTCCCACAATGAATGCCTGTTCTTCCCTTTCTATACCTTGAGAAGCCCACCTCTCATTCATGGTCCGGCTTGAATAGCACCTGCATCATGAAGACCACCATGACCTATGACCCCTTCTCAGCGTTCTGTTTTGCATTATGTATGTATGTGTGCTTCCTGTATACCAAGGGCTCCCCTCTCTCCATGATAAGATCCAGAGGGCAAGGATTGTATTAGTCCTTTTTCGTGGAGGTACTTAGTGTATGCAGGGTGGGTGAATCTATGAACGACAGAATGGCCCTTGAGTTGCAGCCAGACATCTGTCGGTGTAGAATGTCATTACTTTTAAAGTGGACTTTTTGGTTCTTAGGAAATGCATAGCGGGCAACCTCGAATCAGCTGTCTGGGGTTCCTGCCTGACATCGTGGGACTGTTAGGAAATAATCAGGATGAAAGCTCCCTGCTCAGCTGTCATCTTGGGTTACTGCTTTCAGGTGTTAACTGAAATGACCCAATTAAGCAAGTGTTTTAAAGCCCTGAATTCTTGTGGAATAGAGAAAAAGCTCAATTATTCAAAGGCTCCTTTCAAACAAGTCTCCCTTTTGCAGACGCAGAAACCAGGTTACCATTTTGTCAAACAGAACTATTTAGTTATTTCCATTTCTGATTACAAAATGATATACAATGATTATTATTTCCTATATTGTTTTATTTTAGTTAAAAATGAAAATCTCTTTCTTGAGAGATATCATTGTTAACAGTGTGGTAGAGATCCTTTCTGGTTTTTTTACTTGGGTCATACCTGCATATATATGTATATGTTGCATATATATAACATTTTGATCATTATGTTTCTATACGTATGTATACATATATAACATTTAGATATAAGTTATATATAATATTTATATATTAACTATATACATATATACGTATTGGCAGAAATGGGATCACACCATAATAATGTTCTGAGTAATAAAACAGTTTAGTCAAGTTCTATACCAACACTTAATATGTACATCTTATCATTTTTAATCCTTTATCTTTTTTTAATTTTTTAAATTTTTTAATTTATTTTATTTTTTTTATTTTTAACATTTATGTATTTTTGAGACAGAGAGAGACAGAGCATGAACGGGAGAGGGTCAGAGAGAGAGGGAGACACAGAATCTGAAACAGGCTACGGGCTCTGAGCTGTCAGCACAGAGCCCGACGCGGGGCTCGAACTCACAGACTGTGAGATCATGACCCGAGCTGAAGTCAGACGCTCAACCGACTGAGCCACCCAGGCGCCCCAATCCTTTATCTTTTTAATACCATATTGAATGAATATTCTGCAACTTACTTGACCAATCTCTTATTAATAGTTATGTATGTTATGTGAACTTTTTAATTATGTTTTCATCCACTTGTACAGGTATTTATTTAGAATAAAGTCCTACTGGTGGTATTGTTATGTTAAAGTGTATGAACATTTTGCCTTATGATATATATATATATATAATCATATTGCCTTTGATATATATATAATCATTGCCTTGTGATATATATATGTAAATCATATAATATAATAAATATATATAATAATATATAAAAATTATAATATATATAAATATATATATAAATAATATGTATAAATAATATAATAAATATGATATAATAAAATCATATTGCCCACCAAAAAGATTGTACTGATATCTCACTATCAATGTATGAAAATGTCCATTTTAACTCATCCTCAAAAATACTAGATATTATTAACATTTATTTTTTAAAGTTTTAAAAAATGTTTATGGATTTATTTTGAGAGACAGAGAGAGAGAGCACGCACATGTAAGTACACGTGAAGGGGGGAGGGGCAGAGAGAGCTTCAGAAAGAGAATCCCAGGCAGGCTCTGCACTGTCAGCACAGGGCTCAGTCCCAGGACCCTGGGATCATGACCTGAACTGAAATCAAGAGTTGGATGCTGAACTGACTGAGTCACCCAGGTGCCCCTAGATATTAATCTTTTTAATCTTTGCTAATTTGGTAGGTATTAATTAATAAGATTTCATTATTTTGTGGATCCAGCTTTAAATAGTAGCAAGGTTGATTATCATGTGCTGTGCATGTTTATCTTTTCTAAAAATTCATCCTTTTCCAATTTTTATATTATATCATTTATCCTTAATTACTGACTTACTTTTGTTCTTTGTCTCCCTCCCTCCCCACCATTTAGGAAATTATCTTCTAACTTTGAGGGGTGTGTGTGTGTGTGCATGTGTATGTGTATTTGTCAAAGGCCAGTACAGTTTGGATGAGGCTTTGCTAAAATAGATGAAACCAAAACCAACTGAAACAGACTTTGCCAGAATGTACGAAGTAGATGAGAAAGAGGAAATGGAAGTTTCAGGGAGTGCCTTTGAGTTTGAGGTCCCTGTGAGTCAGCTGGCATGTTTCTGCTCCTGCTCCTCATTTGCTCTGTTCATTTGATTTACAGAAGGGCTAAAGTGTTTTCTTTTTGTTTTTTTTGTTTTAATTTTTTAATGTTTATTTTTGAGAGAGAGAGAGAGAGAGAGACAGAGACAGAACATGAGCAGGGGAGGGGCAGAGAGAGAGGGAAACATAGAATCAGAGGCTCTGAGCTGACAGCACAGAGCCTGACACAGGGCTGAACCCACAAACCGTGAGGTCATGACCTGAGCTGAAGTCAGACACTTAGCCGACTGAGCCACCCAGGTGCCCCAAGGGCTAAAGTTTTTAACCTGGGTTCCATGAACTTCCAAGGGATTTACAGGTGGAATTATAGAGATTTGTAAACTTAGATAGAAAAAAATTATGACTTTATGTGCAGTGATGTCTTGAAATTTAGTATTTCTTTCAACTATAAATGTGAGCAACAAACCGTAGTAATTTTAGCAGCTCCTGACAGCTGACAGCAGTAAAAACCACCACTACTTTAAAATTACATGCTATTATTGAATGTGGGAGGGAGGGGAAAGTGGGTGATGGGCACTGAGGAGGGCACCTGTTGGGATGAGCACTGGGTGTTGTATGGAAACTAATTTGACAATACATTTCATATTAAAAAAAATAAACTAAAATCACACGCTGTTATTGAAGAGATCCTGCAATATCGTTTATGCAGATCACTATTATGAAATGAAACCCGTCTTGTTATTTTATAAAAAAGCATATATATTACTCTTTTTTTAATCACAAACACATTAAATATTTTGCTAGTTGTGTTTTACTGCAGTTGGTTTCCTTTGTAATCCTGTGTGTTTTGTTTTATACACTTAAAAACATAATTTTGAGAAGGGGTCTCTAGGCTTCATCAGACTATTGAAGGCATCCAAGGCACATATAGTTTAAGAATCTCTGAGCTGGAGAGAGTGGTAAAGTTACTAGAAAATTCTAACTTATTCCTTGATGAATATTTAGGGTTCCTGACTCCTGCTTTCTGGCATCCTTCCTCTCTCTCCGGGGTACCTGTTGTGGGCCCCTGGAAGCTTTTCAAATGTTCTATCAAATATATTAGCATCCACCCATATTCCACATTAAATTCATTTTTGTTATAAACATTCGAAAGAATTATAGTAATTTTACTTTTTAAATTACTTGATTATAAGAAGCTAATTTAATTTACAACTGACTGCGATTTCTTGACAGCCATTGTGCTTACTCAGGGGTTCTTGCAAAGCAGGAAAATCCAACATACAAATTGTTTTCTACACGCAATGAAATTTTTATGAGCACTAAATTTAACAATTAATGAAGTTGACATAATGATACGTTTTATGTACATTTAATTAAACATTTAGTAATATCAATTTTGCCCTTTTGTTTTCCTATTTCAGAGCCGATTTTTTCAAGTCTGTTTTGTAAGTGGTGGAAGGACCTAGGCCCTGAGGCCTGCCTGTACAGCCAGTGGGGTCCTGTGCTGCCCCAAGCGAGCCTTCAGCCTTTACACTCAGCCTTTGCAGAGAACACTTCCTCCACTGCCTTCGCTCAACTGAAAACTCCCTCTCCATGTGGAAGGCACTTTCTGGCCACTGTCCGAAGGAGCAGATGCTGCTCGTTCCCCCATCCGGGGGCCTACAAGCAGTTCAGCCCATTCCTAGCACCTAACTTCTTCCGTTTATCCTGCAAAACCCCTTCTTCCTTCCAAGTTCTTTCCAGCCACACACCATCAGCCTCTAGCTCTCCTTTAGCCATCCTGTAAGGTCTTCTCAATGAATGATCTTGGTTTCCATTCCAGTTCAGCCCCCCATTGCCTTCCTCACCACTCCTTTGTTATTATCCAGCACAGAACCTCTTCTGAAGTGTTAAAAATGCAACATGGGAACTTCTAGTCACAACTTCCCATTCCTCTCACTCTCCAGCTCCTAACTGCAGAGTCACCTTCTCTTACCTTCTCTTTACCTCACCCAGATTTCCAGCCCCTTTGCTCTTTCCTTTCCAACCCATCCAGCACTTACCCTTAGCTTTGTTTTTTTCAGTGTTCTCCCAGACCTGCAGTGTCCTAGCTACAGTAGTGACAGTGGTAGTGACATTGTGACCAGCTTTACCGAGTGCAGCCAGGGTGCCAGACTCTCAACTGAATGTTTTACATGCATTCTTTCTTGTGACTTTTTGAAGTGGGTACTATTATTCTGTCCATTAAAAAAGTTAACCTGAGGATAAAATAGATGAAATAAAAAGTTAAAGAGTTGACATTTTGTCATTCTCCATAATCTGTATCTAGATAGAGATTTCTAGAGAAATCTATGCGTATCCATAGCTATGCTTATAAATATATAGATAACAATCAGATCTCCCCTCGACTTCACTTCCTTCCCTAGAGCAAGTTTACAATGGCTTCTCACCTCATTTACCTCCCACCCATGCGTGGACAACAGGCAATGTTGGCCAAGGTTAGCAGTGGCCTGTTAATGGCCACTGCCAGTGGGACTTCTTAGTTCTTTTCTCACCTGATTTGAGCATATGACAGCAATGACTTCTAATATTACTAAAACAAACTTGTTCCCAGATTCTGTGACTTTTCTTTCATTTCCTATTTCTTTTCTTTCTTTTTCTTTTTTCATTCTCCTCTGATGACTTGCCTTTCATGAAGTTGTTGAATTCTGATATACTTAGAGGTCCCAGCCTCGGCTCCCATGTCTTCTCTTTCTGAACATTCTATCTGTGTTCTTTCACTTGCTTCCATGAATTCAGTCACCACCCTGCCTACTCATGTTCAGCCCTCCCTCCTACTTCCAGATCTCTATATCCACACACTTCATGGATTTCTCCATATGGGACATCTGGAAGTCCCAGAGCCATGGCTTATGTTCAGTCAGAAATAAACCCATTCCCTGCATTTCCAGTCTTGGTAAATGAGGCTCCAAGCTTGATAACCTGGGGTCATTGTTTTCATCTGCTGCTTTCAGTGCATAAGTAAGTCCCATCTGTGTACCCCGTAAGCCTCTATGACCTGTTTCCTCCAACCGCTGTAATTCTGGTTTCCGCATCCCTCCTTGCTTCACCCCTACTCACCTTTCACATAGCTGGTAGAGGACCTTTCCAAATTCAAAACCCATTCCTTCATGACCTTTTCCTTTGTCCTACTATTTCCTCCAGTCTTACCCTGTTCTCCTCCTTGGGGACTGCTTCCTTTTCCTCTTCAATAACTTGTCATGTACTTACAAAATATTTCAAGCACTTTGGTGGCTCTTTGTTCTTACTGTTTTTCTCTAGTTTTGACTACATTCCTCCTAAGCAGCTGCTATGCCTTTTTGCTCTGTATCCCCAGTGCTTGTACTCTACTTCTCTCATAGTTGGTGCTCAATAAATATTTACTGAATGAATATCACAGGATGCTACTTTGAGATTGTTAGCTAACACTTAGTGCTGGAAGATATAAACATAGCAATGCCAGGAAAGCAAAGCCTTCTGGGTAATATCCAAATTTGAGGGAAAGTGCCTGCCATTTTCTGACTGATGTTGGCTCCTTGTTATTGGTATAACATGGTCCAGAGGGTCCCTCCCTCTATGCATTTTCACTGTGGGCCCCTTGCAATAGACCAGAAAAGGTTAGAGGAGCCATCATCATTTTTACGAGTAGGCTTTATATGTGTTCTTAGACTCAGGCCCCCAGCCCACAAATGAACTCCTCTGATGGCATTCTTCCCCCATATTACTGAGACCATTGTGCAGCCCTAGCACACAGGTGGATGAGTCAGGCTCTTCCTCATTCCACCCGGTGGGCTGTAGGTTTGAACAGTCAGAAGGTGCACAGCTTGTCGTGTTTCTCCTGCTCTGCATTGAGAGGTGATGTTTTTATCAACTTTCTCTTTTTTGTTCTCTGTAATCCATCTGGGATTCTTAGCTATTACGAAGAGCTGACTCCTAGTCTCATCTCGGCTACCAACTTACTATGTGGCCTGGAACAAGTCCCTCAGACTCTCTGTGCCTGTTTCTTTTTCTGTAAAAGAAAGATGCCTTCCAAGCTTGTATCCTGGCACACTGTTCTGGGATTTTAGATACTTTGGTGGTTCCTGTAGTTAAACGCCCATATGCCTTTGTTTGCAGTGTCTTAACAGAGAGATGCTTAGCTCACTGCTTTAAGAGCACTGTTGCCTGCACTGAGCATCACACTTTGCCAGTGATGGTAGCTGGCTTCTCAAATGTCCATTCTCTGTGAGGAGAGTTTGAAAAGTGGCTGAAATAAAAATATATTTCCTCAGGCTTTAGAGTGAGTTAACTCCTTAAAACCAGTTCTAAACATTTTTATCAAGTTTCTCACTCATATCCTGTATTTTAGTAATTAAAAAAAAATCTGACACTCTCCTGTAGCCACTTCTGTCTAAATATGTCTCCTGAGGCAAGGGAAACAAAAACAAAAATAAACTATTGGGATTGCATCAAAGTAAAAACTTCTGTACAGCAAAGGAAACAGTCAACAAAACTAAAAGACAACCTTCAGAAGGGGAGAAGATATTTGCAAATGATATAGCTGATAAAGGTCTAGTATCCAAAATTTAGAAAAAAAACTTATAAAACTTAACACCCCCAAAATGAAGAAACTAATTAAAAATAGGCAGAAGACATGAATAGACATTTTTCCAAGGAAGGCATATGGATGACCAACAGACATATGAAAAGATGCTCAACATCACTCATCATCAGAGAAATGCAAAGCAAAAACTGCAATGAGATACCACCTCACACCTGTCAGAATGGCAAAATCAACAAACATGAAACAACAGGTGTTGGCAAGGATGTGGAGAAAGGGTAACCCTCATGCACTGTTGGTGAGAATACAAACTGGTGCAGTCACTCTGGGAAACAGTATGGAGGTTCCTCAAAAAGTTAAAAATAGAACTACCCTATGACCCAGCAAGAACACTACTAGGTATTTATCCAAAGGATACAAAAATACAGATTCAAAAGGGTACATACACCCTGATGTTTATAGCAGCATTATCCACTATAGCTAAATCATGGAAACAGCCCGAGTGTCCATTGACTGATGAATGGAAAAGAAGTGGTATACACATACAATGGAATAATACTCAACCATCAAAAAGAATGAAATCTTGCCATTTTCAATGGCATAGATGGAGCTAGAGTGCATTATGGTAAGCAAAATAAGTCAGAGAAAGACGAATACCATATGATTTCACTCATTTAACTGGAATTTAAGAAACAAATGAGCAAAGGGAAAAAAAGAGAGACAAACTAAGAAACAGACTTTTTTAATGTTTATTTTTGAGAGAGACAGAGAGACAGAGAGAGTGTGAGTGGGGGAGGGGCAGAGAGAGAGGGAGACAGAATGTGAAACAGGTCCATGCTCTGAGCTGTCAGCACAGAGCCCGACGCGAGGCTTGAACCCACAAACTGCGAGATCAGGACCTGAGCTGAAATCAGATGCTTAACTGACAGAGCCAGCCAGGGGCACCTAGGAAACAGACTCTTAAGTGTAGAGAATAAATTGATGGTTATCAGAGGGGTGGTGGTGGTGGGGGGAATGGGGGAAATAGATGAAGGGGATTAAGGAGTGCAGTTGTTATGATGAGCACTGGGTGTTGTATGTAAGTGTTGCGTCACTGGATTGTACACCTGAAATGAATATTACACTGTATATTCACTAACTGGGATTTAAATAGAATCTTTAAAAAATCTGGCACTGTCTAGAAATGGACTATGCTAGATGAAAGTCATTTTCAGATAATTGAGTATTATCCTTGTGAGCACTAGAAATATTTAACCATGTTGGTGGAAATCCTTATAAAATGTATGTAATATTATCTTATCCTCTATAAACAGAAAATGTTGATTAGAACTTAAATTTCCTGTGTGACTAAGGTCATCTCTTTCATTCCCTTATTTGGCAAATATTTATTGAACTCCAAATATGTGCCAAGCACAGTGCTAAGTGTCAGGGATTTAGTATCTTCATGCACAGATTTATCGCCACCAGGGGTTCCTTGCTATTATGGCTCCACTTATACATCTTGACTATTGTGCTGTGATATATGAAATCTGGAGTTTTGAGTAATGATAAGGTAGAGTCTCTGCCTAGAACATCCAATTTGGCGAGCAGTTCAGATTGTGACATGCTCCATCAGTTAAAAGTGGAGTCAGCGGTGCCTCAGACCAGTCTTTTCAGGCATCTAGTCGTGGGCGTTCTCCCAAGAAAGAGCTAGAAATAGTTTATGTTGTTAAAAACCCAAACTCAACCAGCCCTGTAATTATTAGCTCAACATAGATACTGATTTTATTGTATTATTTGCAATAAAAAGTGATATAGAGCCCATATGATACATTTAGGGTATTTTTCCTTTTTAAAAAAGTTTTAAAATGTTTTTATATTATTTATTTTGAGAGAGAGAGAGCGAGCGAGCAGGGGAGGGACAGAGAAAAAAAGAGTGAGTGAGAGAGAATCCCAAGCAGGATCTGTGCTGTCAGCCCAGAGCCTGATGTGGGGCTCAAACCCCTGAACTATGAGATCATGATCTGAGCTGACATCAAGAGTCCAGCACTTAGCCAAGTGAGCCACCCAGGTACCCCAGGGTATTTTTCAAATCCTTGTACATTTATTTAATTCTAAAGCCAAAAATATTTGTTGCAAAATTCAAATAAGAAGGCATTATTGCAAAAACATAATTTCTGTGTTAATGTCTTTAGAGACATTAATGTTTTAAATTTTGGACAATTTAGATTCCTTTTGATAGGGGACTTTCAAGGTTGGCCTCTGGAGTAGCTATCTGTAGTCCTATGGAATTGTGTTCTGGAAAAGTTGCTGAATGATGTAAAGTGAATCCTACTTCCCCTTTGACTTTAATTATAAACCTCAAAATGCTTTTCCATAGATAGTGAGGAGTAGACGAATGAATATTTTCTTCTGAGATAGGGTGCTTGCCAGGGTCTTCCTGAATGTAAGACATGCTATCATGCTAGCAGGTCACTCCTGCTTTTTTGTATCTCCACTTGGTAGTACCTTTCTAATTCAGAATCTGGGATGCTGGGTGCTTTCTTAGCAGGAGGTATTTTTCTTTCATATGGAAATCATCAAAGTCTACTCCCAAATGTTCCATATTTTGTTTCCTTTAATTTTTCAGAGTCTCATGAAATTGGTTGTGGTTCATAGACAGATGCCAGTCATTAATTACACATTTCACATATTGGATCTTAAATTGGAACCAGTACCTCCTAGCAAGAGTCAGTTGAAAATGTGGGAGGGTGTTTTGGGTTGTCACAGTGGAGTCTAATGGCATTGAAAGGGAGATGGCCAGTGATCCTGTGTCTTGCGATGTGCAACGCACTATTCGCAGGTGAGAACAATCCCATCTAAGATGACAGAAATGTGTCTGCTAAGAAATAAAAATTTAACTTTGATATTTATTTATTGATTGATTCAGCAAATATTTACTGAACACCTACTGTATGCCAGACAGTGTTGTAGCCATTGAGGATACAATAAATAAAGTCTCTGTCCTTGTGAAATGGAGTAATTTAGTAATCTAGTGGCCTGGTGTTCCCTTGGTTTCAAGAGTTTGTTTAGGTGTGTTTTATTTTATTTTTGAATGCAGAGGTGAAAAACAATTGCACAGATGGCCTTAAGTTCAAGGGACATGGGTGGGCTGCCTTGCAGTATGAAGCACTTTATAAATTGTTTCTAGAGGGACTTAATGTCATTAACTCCAATGGTCAGCGCATCTCGGGGACAATGGGGGTGAAAACTCCATAAGACAGAAAAACAAAACATGTCTTAATCCTTAGAATTAGAATTTAGTTCTGTGTTTTCAAATATCATAAACACCAATGTTTCGCAAATTATGGATTCTTAATTTGTGATCAAAAGCACACCTGAAGCTCAGAATGTCTTAAGACATCCCACCTCTATTAAAGATTAAGTTGCTAGCAATTGTTGCATCCAAAAATTTGTGTCATAATGATAGTATTATCTCAAGAAAAGTATTGACTAATCCAAGAGTGAGGAACATACAAGAACAATACAATTCCTTAAAAATAGTTGGTTTTTTACTTACTACTCTAAGATGTATAAAAGGAATTTAAATTTAATATCAAATATGCTATTAAGGTAATTAAAGGTGTGTCTCATTTTAAACTTTTGAGAAAGTTCTAGAAAGTTATACATGTGAATAATTTGCTCCAAGAGTATCTTTTTATTGGTTTGTAATTTATTTTGAGAAATGTTTGATCTTGTGTCCTAAACTTTCTGCTGGTCTTTCATCCTGTCTTCCCAGTGCCTGCATCTTGCTCTGGATTACCCACCCCAACTCAGCATGTTCTCAACTGAAATGATCATCTTAAACAAATAATTTCCCCTTCTTGCCTGTCATCTGACTGAGAGTATCACTGTTCTCCCAGTCACCCAAGCTCAAACATCCAGTCATACTCGCTCCTCTCCCTCATGTATCCAAGCCTCAAGCCATAACTTCTTGTTCTCCCCTCCAAACATATGTTCTCTGACACAGGAATCCTGGCTTTAAATTTGAGAAGGGTCCTAGTGTGGTCATTCCTCTTGGTACTCTGCAGCCCTGACAAGAGGGTGCCATCTATACACCCAAGAGGAGTAATATTTGGTTTTCTGGATAGCTTTACGTGCAACAAAGCATAAGAGTAGACAGTGGATTTTCAGACCAGTCTGCAGTTCCTCCTTCCTAAAGAATTGATGAGTAACCTTCACTGGCAAATCCAAGGAAATCGTTTCCAAGCTGATCTTCTCTGAGGCTCCCACTGCTCTTGCCCCAAAGAGTCTGGTCTGCTCTGGAATGTTCAGTACTTGCTTCAGACCCTCATCAATAAGTTGGTCATGGTTTGGTCTGGTGCATCTGCACTACAGTTCTATCTCTCTAACCTGGTGTGTGAGTGTATGTGTGTGTGTGTGTATGTGTGTGCGCGCACACAGAATCTTCTCAAGGATAGTTGATGATGGGGCCACTGAAAAACTCTTCTGGCAGGAAGAGCCTTCTTCTCTTTGAAGTCTCAACTAAAAATCTGTACTCAGTACTCAATTTTGTCAGCTCTGTTACATGTCTTGTGTAGCACAATGGAACATCCTCCAGGCAACAGTTCATGTGACATTACTGCTTAAACACACTGAGTGGATAACACTATGAGAGCTCGGGCCCCTATCACTTCTCTACCAAACTCTCGTGACATATTTTTATCTGATATTGCTGCTCTCAATCTTCTGTCCCTATAGAAGATGCACAGCATCTCAGAAGCAAATGTTGTTCTCATTAAAGAAGCATTAATTCTGTTCTTTCTCTTCACAAAAAGCTTAGCGGCTTTGATTGCTGAACAGAATCCATCACACATTCCTTTCCCTGGCATTTATGGCTCTTCTTGATTCAGCTTCAACTTACCTTTACAATTCTAATTCCCACTCTTGGTCAAAATCCACGCTCAAATAGATCTCTTTGCCATGCTTCACACATGCCTTATAGCTTCCGGTTCTCATTCTTTGCTCACTCCTTTATGCATGTTTAACTTGCTCATCTTTTCTACCTGCAATCGCTAACAGTTAATATCCTGCTATCTTTGAGTCTCTCCCATCTTCTTTGCAAAGCCTTCCTTGAATTTCCTGCTGGAAATGGCCTCTCTTATTTTTTTTTAACGTTTTTTTAATGTTTTTTTTTTTTAACATTTATTTATTTTTGAGACAGAGAGCATGAATGGGGGACGGTCAGAGAGAGGGAGACACAGAATCCCAAACAGGCTCCAGGCTCTGAGCTGTCAGCACAGAGCCCGACGCAGGGCTCGAACCCACGGACCACGAGATCATGACCTGAGCTGAAGTCGACTGCTTAACCGACTGAGCCACCCAGGGGCCCCTGGCTTCTCTTATTTTAATGTTCAGACCATCTTGTTTATACCTGGTACCTCCTGGATGTAGCTAAGTGTTAATATCTGCCTTCAGGGGTGAGAGCTTCTTCAGGGCAGGGATCGTGTCTTACTCATAGCATATCACTCACGGGAAGGCTCTGCATTTATTGGATGAACGAACAAATGGATGGATGGTTTTTGCTGATTAAATAGAAACTCCTTTATTGAAGCAAATAACTTCTTGCTAATTTAGACATTTTATAAGGCTGCCTTTCATAACTAGTATTTCTTAAGATGAAGCCCACCTATAATAGTTATCTGGAATCCATGGATATGTCCTTCTTAATGAAATTCAAAAGCAGTGCCTAAGGCTTTGCAGAGAGTAGCAATTCTTTTTTGCCTGCCCCTGGAGTTGGCTTGACACAACTTGTAATAGGCTGTGACTTCCCAACAAACCCATAAGCTTCTGAATTTCAGTAACTTGTTAACAGGCGCCTGAACCACTCCAGTTAATGCTGTAGAATATACAGGGTTCACTTTGAAGTGTATAATATTATTAATACTAGTCCTGCGAATTAACATTATGACTAGGCATGCATTACAAATTAGACACAGTTACCATCTTTCTGGCAAAGACTTTTGAAAATGTAGAACATAAGAGAGTTCCAAGGCATTTTGGAACTGAAATATACCAGAGCTTCTGATGTTTGGAAAGACATTAGCAGCGCTAATGGAGGTCCAAGGATGGAGTCTATTCTGCCCACTGAACTCCTGTGATAACTTTCTTCCTGCAAAGGTAGACTCGGGCTCCTATGAAAGAATGTCAATTTCTTTCAACTGTGTTAAGATGTTTTAAAACATTTTTTAATGTTTATTTTTGAGAGAGAGAGAGAGAGAGAGAGAGAGTGAGAGTGGGAGGAGGGGCAGAGAGAGAGAGGGAGACACAGAATCCAAAGCAGGCTCCAGGCTCTGAGCTATCAGCACAGAGCCCAAAGCAGGGCTTGAACTTACAAACTGGGAGATCATGACCTGAGCTGAAGTCAGATGTTTAACCGACTGAGCCACCCAGGTGCCCCATGATTTTTCTTTTTTAAAACAAAAGGTCACGCCCAGCTTGTGGCTTCTGGGTGTCCCTGGTTCCCAAATTCTACATTCCTTTCCTTCCCACAGCTGGGGTGACTGAGTGAGGCATGCAAGCCTCAGAACCCTTTTGGAGAAGGGATGATGAATGTCTGTCCCATGACTCTTGAAATCAGCATCAGTCATGCCTGCTCCAAGATTTATCCTGATCTCATGGGCCACTTGGATACTTTAGATAGGTGTTACGTTGTCCTTCCTCCTTTACTTGAGTCCTGTCTTGGTGGCTTAGCTGCTATTCTGAGGCAGGAACCCATTCCTGTCAGTATCCATGCCTCCTGGGCAGAAGGATTTCTGGACACAAATCCAGCCCAATGGCTTGGACCTTGCTTCCACTGATCTACCGTCTTAATGGCAGGTGCCTCTCTGCCACCCAGGCCTCTGAGCGCTGCATCCCCCCCGTATCTTTGTTGTGTGTGCTGCAGCTCTCTAAAGCCGACTGATGCCTAAGCCTGCTCTCCCTTATGTGCTGGGCCTTCCTGCCTCCCAGTGCCTGCCGCTGGCTGACCTTCCTCCTTCAGACACACTTATCAGGACTCTTCATCTTTGAGCCAGACCCTTCCTTCAGCGGGCGCTATTTCCCCAGGACTTCCTAGATCCTTATGAGACTCTTGCCAGGCCTACGCCCATCGGACCTTCTATGTACATACTTAGGTCTGAACTATTTTATGGTGCACAGGTTGGAGACATTTAAAAAAATCACTTACACGGAAATATACAATGTGTACAAATCAACTATCTGAAAGTCAATAAAGGATGAAATGTTGTGAATAGGTTAGGGTAGGTAACTCAAAAGTGATCACCATATGATGGCATATTCATGCAAATATGTAAAAAAAATGTCTATTTTTATATGATGCGATAGATATGCTCATCTTTTGAAATGAGGGATATATTTATATCGAGTCATCTTTAATCACAGTTTTATGTACTTTTATTTTTTGTGTATGTTATTCATTAGTAAAAATAAAGCAGAGAATGCTGGTCTGTTTTACTTTTCAGCATTCCTCAAGCAGAAAAGACTACTGTGTTTTCTCACTGTTTTTAGGGTCCCAGCCCTTTTGGTCTGGGAAAGATTTTGTTCTGAAAATATTTATGAATTCATGAATATGTGCTTCCATTCATAGTTAACTATTTACATTTCTATTATTATGGACATCTTTTTTCTTTTAATTTAAAACAAATATATGAAATTCAAGTTGAGGCTTCTGTGTATCACAGGTCTGTAGATTTTAAACATAATATGGTTATTCAAATATACTACTATTTATACTTTGTCAATCATGTTCTATTCAAGAACAATTTATTTTTAAAATATTGAGCCTTCAAGAAAAAAAAGTACAAGAAAGCATTCATATGCATTAGCTGAAAGTTCTCTGTTGCTTTGGATATTGATTGGTTATTTAGTATTTGGTTAGAACTGGTGAATAATTAACTACAATATGAGTTTATCTTGTTACTTAGCATGGTTGACTAGTAAAATGTTTCCAGAGCCGATAGTTTTTTAGAGTGTATTTCAAAACTTACTATCTATGTCATGCTAGAACTTCTAGTAGGTTTTACCTCTTCTAGCCTAAAGGCCAGAAAGCCATACACAGATCTCCCATTTGGATGCTAGATATGACAGAGATAATTAACTGTCCTACAAGATTTATGTTCCAGCTTTCAGAGGACAGAATTGTCACTGACAAGTGTCTGCCCAGTAAAGACATTGCTTCCCAGGGTTTGTTACATTCAGATAGGTTATAATACTATTTCTCACCAATGAATTGTGAACAGAAGTGACACACATCACTTTTAGGAAAAAAATGTTTAAAAAAGAAAGTGTGCAGCAGTTAAGAGATTAAACACATTTGTGGCATTGCCATACAGTAGAAGACTACTTAGCAGTATGAAGGAAAGAACTCTTGATTCATGCAATAACATGCGTGAGTTTCAGAATACTGTTTTGAGCAAAAGAAGCCAAACACAAAAGAATGCATATTTTGTAATTCTATTTATATTATGGCCGAGAATAAACAAAACTAATCTACGGTGATTGAAATCAGAAAGTAGTTGCCTGAGAGAGGATGATGGATTAACTGGACAAGGGAATTTTCTGGGTATGGGAAATGATTGACATCTTGTTTTGGCTGGTAATTATTATAAAGATGTAACAATTGTCAAAACTCGTTGAACTGAACACTTAAGATCTGATCATGTGTGTGTGTATAATTAATACACCAATAAAAAGGAGATATGTTTTCCCTACTCTTTTTTTATTCAAATTTTTTATTTTTATTTTTTTAAATTTACATTCAAGTTAGTTATCATATAGTGCAACAATGATTTCACAAGTAGATTCCTTAATGCCTCTTACCAATTTAGCCCATCCCCCCTCCCACAATCCCTCCAGTAACCCTCTGTTTGTTCTCCATATTTAAGAGTCTCTTATGCTTTGTCCCCCTCCCTATTTTTATATTATTTTTGCTTCCCTTCCCTTATGTTCATCTATTTTGTACCTTAATGTCCTCATATGAGTGAAGTCATATGATATATCTTTCTCTGACTAATTTCACTTAGCATAATATCCTCTAGTTCCATCCATATAGTTGCAAATGGCAAGATTTCATTCTTTTCGACTGCTGAGTAATACTCCATTGTGTATGTGTGTATATGTATGTATATATATACCACATCTTCTTTATCCACTCATCCATCAGTGGACATTTGGGCTCTTTCCATACTTTGACTATTGTTGATAGTGCTGCTATAAACATTGGGGTGCATGTGCGCCTTTGAAACAGCACACCTGTATCCCTTGGATAAACATCTAGTAGTGCAATTACTGGGTCCTAGGGTAGTTCTATTTTTAATGGTTTGAAGAACCTCCATACTGTTTTGCAGAATGGCTGCACCAGTTTGCATTCCCACCAGCAGTGCAAAAGGTATCCTCTTTCTCCGCATCCTCGCCAACATCTGTTGTTGGCTGAGTTTTTAATGCTAGCCATTCTGACTGGTGTGAGGTAATATCTCATTGTGGTTTTGATTTGTATTTCTCTGATGATGAGTGATGTTAAGCATTTTTTCATGTGTCGGTTGAGTCTCTACTCTTTCTTTATCCAAACTCTAAGTCACAAGTCCCCAGCCAGTCCCCCAGAGGACATTTGACAGTATTAGCAGGCATTTTTGATTGTCATGCTCCTGGTATCTAGTTGGTAGTAGCCCAAGATGCTTCTAAACACTCTCCAATGCATAGGATAGCCCTCCACAACAGAACGTTGTTCTAAAATGCCAATAGTGCCAAAATTGAGCAACTCTGCTTTAGCTAAGTGCAGATGGCTCTGAGTCCCTAGAGAAGGGTGAACGGATAATATGGAAAGCAGTGGCTACCCACCAGCCTGAAACACTAGCACTGAATGTTAAATGAGCAAGAAATAATTTTTTACTGTGTTAAGGTATTGAAATACTAGAGTTTGTTGGTTTCAGTGGGTAGCATTACTTTAATATATCATACTTTGAAATGTTGATACTAAGAACAATATTTATTGCAATGTCCTCTTTATTAGGAATATGAATGAAATTTGTCTGAAGTCTTAATATCAAGAAAATCTGAGCTGCCTCTAAACTATTATTGTGATTTTATTTTGTGGATGTTGTCAGTTTTATAACTCACTGTGTTTCCCTTCTTGTTTTAAATTATAGAGAACTTAGAACTCAATTTTTAGGTGACTTTTCCAGCAACTCTCCAGGAACATATGGTTTGCATTTCTGCATGCTCTCCTTACCTCTGTCTTTAATGTTTTCCTTTCCTTATTTTCTGCCAGCACCAATTCCCAAGACTAGTTATTTTCCCTTTTGGTATTTAGGTTTTTTAAGGTTAGCTCCTACTCTTTGTGTAAAAATACAGCTTATAAATACAAAAAACATATAAATAAAATATTTATTCAAATACACAGTGTTCCTTTATTCAAGATTTTGAATTAATAATGGTTTTTGTAGCCCAGACCTTGAAGAGACTTTCATCTTGTCTTAACCTCTTAAGATCCAGAGAGATAAAATGATGTACTCAAGTTCATGGTGATAGTTCATGGAACAGTTTTTATCTTTAAGATAGAAAATATTCTCTACTGTATATATATAGTTCTGTACTTTATACTTGGCGCACAACTTGTTTGTCACTAATTGGACGTACTGTGTGAGTTATTCTTCTAGTGGTGGAAAGGGACTCATGCCGTTCTATAGCTGACACTGTTGGTTGCCTACCCAACATCCATCTTCCCTTTTCTTTTTCCTTCTGGCAGAGCCCTAATGTTTTTCACATGCCCACCGTTGTCGCTAAGCCATCAGCTTCAGGGGAGAGAGATATCCATCTCACCTCCAAGGGCTCAATCTTGATTGGAGTAAGCAGTGACCTGTGTTCTTGTCAGTCATCAGTTTAATATGGTAGCCTGTGATATTGTGCTGGCTACTGAGATACAAAGCAAGAAAGCTAGAGGGTAGGGATGGTAGTTATGAGAATAGTTTCACTCACTCTTAAAAATAGCCTCAAGAAGATTGTTTTAGCTGCTGGACGTTGCTGTGTCAGCATGAGATGACTGGAACTCTGGCAGCAACCTTAGGGCCTTTAAGAAGAGGTACCCTGAAGCACAAATCAGACAGGCTAAGCATGGAAAGTCAGAAAGATCAAAATAAACTGGGTACTTGTTGAGCTGCTAAGCCACTCACAAAACAAACCCAGGTGCTTGACTTATTATATGAGAAAAAAAATCCCTTAGAATAAAAAATTCCTTGATTTAGTGTTTTCTTTTACTTGCAGTTAAAAATATCCTTCCAAAATATCTTTTTCCACATTATTTTTTCTTTTAATGTTTATTTATTTATTTTGAGAGAGAGAGAAAGAGAGAGAGAGAGAGAGAGAGAGAGAGAGAGAGGAAGAAAGAGAGAGAATGCAGGAAAGGGGCAGAGACAGAGAGGGAGAGAGAGAACCCCAAGCAGGCTCCTCACTGTCAGCATAGAGCCTAACGCGGGGCTCGATCTCATGAACTGTGAGATCATGGCCTGAGCTGAAATCAAGAGTTGGATGCTTAACCAACTGAGCCACCCAGGTGTCCCTTTTTTTTTCACATTTCTGTTGGGCCTTAACATTTACAATATTCCTATCAAGGGCCAGTGTGAAATCCAGAAAATGGACTAGAGAATGGAAGGCTTTACTTTAATCACAGCATGCTCTAAGAAACTGAACTCACCAGTCCAAGCAGCTAAGACAAGGTTAGCAAACTGCTTCTCTAAAGGGCCAAGTGTTTGAAGCTTTGAGAGCCATATGACTTCTGTTGCAGTTACTCAGCATTGCTGTTGTAGTCCAAAATGCAGCCGTAGACAACACAAGCAAATGAGTGTGGTCGTGCTCCAATTAAACTTTGTTTACAAAAGCAGGCAGTGGGCCAGATTTGGGCTGAGGGCCATAGTCTGTCAATCTCTGATCTAATGTACATTCTCAACTGGCCACGGAGGATCAGAGCTGATGTGGCCCTGAGCAGCTAACTATGAGACTGCCTGCCTGAGTCCCATCTTCTCTTTGTTCACTTGCATTATCTGTTCTCTGGGAAAGAGCCATCTACAGTAAGATGGTAGAAAGGCTAAAAGTCAAGAGAGAGAAAATTGAGAAATAAGAGATTCATATAATTGACAGTCTATTTAATCAGTTACTGAATAATTGATGGTTGGCTACATTTTTTGAAACCGTTTGCCTAGAAAAGCCCATGAACTTGATGGCACTGAATGAATGAAAAAAATACATCTGGAACAGCTTTGCTCCAGTCCATCACCTTTAACACGCAACCTCTTTGACCAAATAAAGGGAACATGATTAGCCTTCAGAGTTTGCACAAGGGCAGGTGCATCTGGGTAGTCTGCAAGAATGTTGTTCTAATTAGGGAAATAGGAAATATTTTATTTCTGAAAGTACTTGTCTGTCACATTTAGCCAGCATACTACTTGAGGTAATAATGAACTCTGTCAAAACCAATATGGGGTAGTGGAAATCAGATAAAAGGTTTATCTAAGACAGTTCCAAGATGGGTATCTGTTGAAAAAAAAGACAAAGAAGAATGGATATTCTTACGTGGCATAATGATAAACATTATCAAAATTATATGATTATAAGGGCACCTGAGTGGCTCAGTTGGTTGAGCATTAGACTCTTGATTTTGCCTCAGGTCATGATCTCATGGTTCATTGATTCGTGCTCCACATCAGGCTCCATGCTGACAATACGGAGACAACTTGAGATTCTCTCTCTTTTGTCTCTCTCTCTCTGCCGCTTGCTCTCTGTCTCTCTATTTTGAGAGAAACCTTTAAAAAATTATGTGATTATATAATTGTATGTTCAGAAGAATGTTCATTGATTTTATAAAGTCCTTCTCTTATCTCTCATTCTCTCTGTTTCTTTAAATGCAGACCTGTCTCTGACAGTAGGTAGAAATGAAATCATGATTTTAAAGGAGTTCCTTAGTGTACACAGCCCCAGAGCAAGAGCCTCCCAATGGATGGTTGGATGGGTCCTTCCCTGTGATTGCCACTCAGGATCAGTGAAGTCTGAACATTTCTAAATAAGCATTGTGCTTTCAAGCAATGGCTCCTTGAGCCCCATTTAGAAGAGCAGTGTATGTTGTGTCACACTAATACATGCTAACATGAGTTATTCATATCTAGCCCCTTAGTGGATCCTGATGAATACAAACACACACAAGAAGAAAACAACAAAAGAAACTGCCCCGTGAGAAGCACTTCAGGAAAGGTGTTAAGTTAGCTTTGTTTCTAATTAGGTCCTCTTTGCCTCTTTGGGGATTGAGTGAACACAGCCCCTACAAGACATGAATCCCTCTAACTCTTCCATATCGCTCTCCCCACAGCCTGATTGCCACTTTACAATTAATGGAAAAACCTGTGCTTTTAAGTTGCTGCCAGGTGACTGAACAGGAATAAACACACGTACAGGTGTCTCAGGAAGTGCAACTCTAATGCCTCGTGATTCTGAAATGACTTCCCTCTTGAGTGTGCTCCCCACAGCCTGGCTCCTAGCTAGGCAGCCAGTCTCTTGCAAAGTGGCTCACTTGCAAGTCAGGTGAAGATGGGAAAACAGTTGTTATGCCAGCTTTATTAGTGGGAATATGGATGGATTAAACAAGAAGTACAGTCTTGACTTGTGATCCTTCAGTGAGAACAGCTATTTTACAGATGAGCATGGAGGGCTGTGAGTACCATCTTCTCATCCTAGGTCTTGAGCCTCTCTTTGTCCTGGCTCCTGTCTACCTGTCCACCTCATTTTCTCCCTTGAGGACCCAGCTCTGCATTTCTTCTCTTTTCCAGATGGTGCCATCTCCTTTCTCATCTCCACATTTCACATATTTGGCAAAGTCTTATCCATTCTCCAAAATGCATTTTATTTTATTATTTTATTTTATATTAAAATTTATTTTTATTCTTATTTTTATTTCAGACACCCAACCAAAATGCATTTTAAATATTTCTTCCTCTAGGAAAGCCCCAGCTCTCTTAAGCAGAGTTATTCTGTCTGCCATGCCTCCCCTTGCCTATGATAGAACATATCGCATTTTGAAATCAACTGATCCAGTTATGTGTCATTCTCTCTCCTTTCCTGTCAGTTTTCTGAAGGTCAGAGCCTATATCTTATTCATCTTTGATGCCTAGCAATAGTAGAAAATTAATAAATAGCTGCAAATATGTCAGACAACTGAAAAGTTAGATGCCATCTTAAAACTTTGTCCAATGATCTACAAAACAGGTTAGGACAAAATCAAACTTTTTTTCTTTTTCTTTTTCCTAGAAGGCTGACAGAGTACATCACCTGTGTGCAAGATAATAAGCTTTAAATCCTACTCAAAGCCAATGAAGTAATTTTACATCCTGACTTCCTGTGAGACTTAGACCCACCATAGATATGGCACCTGGCTTTGTCATCCGTTCTCCTCCTGTCCTAATTGGATTACATCACCAAGGGAAATCCCAGAGTGTGGTCACTCTACTTGTTTTCATGTGGTTCTTTATCCCAGGGTGATTCAACTGGGCAGAGAACTGAGACGGGGAGGAAGTGGCTTTTGTATTCAGAAGTTGAAACGCAGAACAGAGAAAACTGAAATATAAACTAAGCAGGGTAGCTAGCCTAGCCTTTGGGAAACAATCTTAGCTGGGTGCAAAGTGAAGGGGCACCTACCACAGGGGCTTTAGGAAGCTGCTCTGCATGTGGGAGGGTGAGAGGCATTTATCACATGGCATTTTAGGATGTTTCACTGCCCACACAGAGCATACCCCCCCCTTCTCCACCAGTAGTGCCTTTCTTCAAGACAAAGGGGAGAAATCAAGCCCCTGCCCTGCCCCTCCTCAGTAGTCGCCAAAGCACAAATGTATTGTGCTTCAACAATTCCTTTGTGAATCTGTTGTGTGGGGTTTGGAAACTTTTCTCCATAGAAATAATACTCTAAAAGCTGGTTAGATTTCCACCTGGTTCATTAATCCATGATATACCTGAGGCAGAGAATCAATAGAACCTTTCCAACTATACCTAACCCATCTCTACAGTATGATTTCCATGAGAAAGCACAGCTAGGGACTCACAGAGGGAGGCTCATTCTCCCCTCCTTTTCTGTCCTGACTCAGAGGCTTCTAGGCCCTTGGTATTCACAGGAAATGCTCTGCGGGCCATGGTCTGGAACATCAAATGGTTTCCCATGATTTTGACAAGACACACTTGTGCTATTGCATTCAGAGGAGACCCTTCTCCATCTCTATCTTCTCCCACAGCGAAAATGAACTTGCAGGGTCAGTCAGGTGGGGGAAGAAATGGCCTTGTCCCAGTGGTGGAGTGGGGCCTCCAACTCTGGAAAACCTGTTCTTCTATGTGGGCCATTCTTGTGTTGAGAGTGTGTATGTTGAGGGCTGGGAGGACTAGCTTATGAGTATATGAGTGTGCAAGTGTGTGTGCATGTGTCTGTGTGTATGCATGGGCTCACAGGTAGAGCTGGGTGGAAACAGTGTTTGCCTCCATTTGCCAGTTTGTTTCTACATGCAGATTCCCATCATTCCATTGGTACTTCCTTCAGTCTATGACATTTCTCCCTAGTTTTCTCAGGCCGCTCTTGGCCAAGGAGGGCTGTTTGTTGGTGTTCCAAGTCTGGCTTTTCCTCTTGGGGTTTCATCACATAGTTTTATTTTGGGGTACTACAGAAAATAAAGGAAGTATTATTAAATTTTTTGAGAATAATCTGCATATGACTTTATTATATCTGATGACATTTTACTTATGGACTCATTTAGGGCTTTTTATAAAGAAAAGCAGAGAGTGCTACCAAAACATTCCAAGCATATGAAGAGAGATGGGGAAGTGGCATTAAAATAGTTGTGATCTGACTGTGTACTTACCGGGTTATAAACACAAATTTCCTACCCCCTAAAATGCTTCTGGATAATAGTTCTAAAATGCAGACACATGGTTTGGCTTTAAGATAAAGCTCTATAGTTCAGGAAACCTCTACCCTCAATGTCACCTTAAGGCTTAAAAATAGCTTTCTCATGACATTTGCTATTCTGCCTCTAAGTCTGTCTCTCCACCCCCTTCCCCTCATTCAGATTGTGCTGTCAGGAGACAGGGACTTCTAAAAGAGTCTACCCAATGATTCTGAAATTTTATCTGGCCCGTGACCTAGCTGGCCATTGATGTCACACTCCCTGTCATCCTTTTCCTGTAACTCAAATAGATGATGGCAGCAGGGGTGGGAGATGATGCAAGTGCTTCTGACCTCAGACGAATGTTTGTATTCATACAAAACAATCATAACACTTTCTAGAAAATTAAAAAAATATATATATTAGGGAAAGTTTGGGGACACTTTCCCCAAATGTTGCACTAATCCTAGTGCCATTCATACTCAACAATGCTGATTGACACCATCCATAATAACAACAATCACCCAAATGAGATTGCTTTCATTTGGACCATTAATGGTACTGCTGTTTTCAAACAACTTTTTGAAGCTAAATAATATGGCCAAGAAGCTGATAAGTATGTTCAGATGCAGACATTCCTCCTTACTTTGGAATTATGGAAAGGCGAATCCATTGTTGACCTAAACTCATGAGAGGCAGAGGATTACAGAGATGGTGCTTGGTCTTGCTATTGGAAGACATACCAGAACTGTCTCCAAGGTTTGACACCTGGCCAGAAATAGCCTTGAGGAAGGATACGGCTGCTGAGGAGTGTGGGGGTTTGTGCTCCTTGGGTCATGGAAAAACAGTACACAAGAAGGCTTTGAGTATCTTGCTATGTGTTCAATTGCATTTTTTTCATTGCTTTCTCTAATGTGTTTTCATTGAATTCTTGTGCCACTTATTCATTTAAAAAAGAAAAAATGAAAAACATCACTTTGGAATAATGCATTTAAGAAGGGCCCTCCAGGCTTATTTCTGTTCCCCACCCCATTTCTCACCTGGGTGGTCAGTACTGAGTGCCTCCAAGAATTAGACCTGAGTATTTGTGGGCTTTTCCCCCTCCATTTCTAAGGGTCCCAGAGATTCTGCTTCAACGCCACAGTTGAACCTTAGGAAGTGTGTGTATGTCAGAGACTTAGAGGAAGAATATCATTAGAAATTAGAACTTGAATTAACAGGAATGTGGAGACTAATGCTTCTGCTCAGGAAGCTGTTATCTTAGACCCCCAGAAACCATATCTTTAGAGCTGCCTTAAGGACCGTGGTGTGGGTCTGCTAACTTCACTTTTGACTAAACTCTTGTTTGTTTGTTTTTCTCTGCATGTGTCTCTTATTCCCTCCTTGTTGTAGAGGTGAATCCACTGAGGAAATGGTGTAGGAGGCCAGTGAGGAGATAACTTCACAGTAACTGTTGTCAAGAGGGTCCTATCTAAGGCATCATGGGTGATTTTTTTCCCCACCTTGACCCAGGTCTTTGTCATACTGTAGACTTTGAATAAACTGGGAATTACTAAAAAAAAAAAAATATCTATCGTCTCCTAAACCATTTGTCATTGTACTCATTCTGGGAGTATTGTTACAAAGAATTGCCCTCCCAATAAACTGGCTTACTTTTGTCTTCAAGGATAGGAATCAGTAGGGGTTGGTTACATTGTCCAGTTTATGTGGGCCCAAAATAGATTTCTTGCTCCAATCCCAGGCATAGCTAGGAGGGTGCCAAAGTCTGGGTAAGGCCAGCTGAACCTCTGAGGCAGGCTCGTGATGCTGCGCGATGGGTCGTCTCATGTGTAGGGCAGAATTGCAACCAGTTATGAAACACGGGGTGCTGTGTTAGTAATTAACAGCTATTTATAAGTGGCTATTCTATATGAAGTTCCAATCCAGGAGCTGGCAGGAAGAAGTAAAAGAGAACTAAAAAGCAACATGCTAAGTGCAATGTGGTATCCTGGACTGGATCCTGCAACAGAAAAAGAACATGAGAGGAAAAACTGGTGAATGCCGAATTAAGTCTAGAGTTGAGGTCATAGTAATGTACCAGTGCTAATTTCTTCATTTTGAAAAATGTATCATGGTTATATAAGATATTAACATAAGGGGAAGCTGAGTGAAGGGTATATAGGAACTTGCTGTACTATCTCATCTCAACTTTTCTGTGGATTTAAAACTATTCCAAAATAAAAAGTTTCTTTAAAAATAAAACAAAAAGACACATACCACCCAAGCTCACAGTAACCTTACTTTGCTAAACTCGGTCTCTGGCTGGTGGTGAAAGATTCTCCGAAATGATGACTACATAATTTACATAAGTTTTTTCAAGGAATACACATTTTTACTGAATGTTTTCTTTTGGATATTTCCTGTTAGAAAGGTATTTCCTTTGGATGGCTTGCTTAGTTGAACTGACACGGAAAGGAGTATGTGATTTGTTCTGACCTTTTTGTACGGTCTGCATCAGAGACCAAGTATATATTAAATGGTAAATGAGAATCTCAGAATACCTTCCACCTGGCCCCTTCACATGGGGCCTTAAGGACCTTCAGCGTGTGCAAGGTTTAATAGCAAAGACATGATGCCACCCTGCTGGGAAAAGAAGGTATTACTGAGCAATCAAAGATAAAATTACAGGATTATAAAAGAGATACAGAATGTTTCAGCGAGTCTCCTTATTAAAAGAAAGTGCCTAGAACGTTTTGTAAGAGGACAGTGTGTATTATCCAGAGAGATTAACTTACCAGTGAAACAAATTCAACGATAGATATGCTAGAAGTTGAGGGAATAAAGGGAAAAAAGTAGAGCTGCATGTGGTCTCTTCATGCTGCATTAGAGAAGGTGTTGATGACTCAACTCCAGCCCAGTCAAACTAGCTAAGAAAGTAAATGGGCCTTGGTAGGTGTTGATATCTTGAGGAGATCCTGCTTTTAGAAACCTTCATAGAGGGGGTGCCTGGGTGGCTCAGTTGGTTAAGTGTCCAACTCTTGACTTGGTCTCAGGTCACAGTCTCATGGTCTCATTGTTCGTGAGTTTGAGCCCTTGCATCAAGCTCTGTGCTGACAGCATGGAGCCTGCTGGGGATTCTCTCTTCTCTCTCTGCTCCTACCACTCTCATTCTCTCTCTCTCTCTCAAAATAAATAAACTTAAAAAATTAAAAAGAAAAAAAAAAAAGAAATCCCCACAGAGCAAAAAGCAGTAATGAAGAGCTCCTAATGGAAAACTAGACATTCTGAACCCCCATTCAAACTGTCTTTCCCTTCAGTAAAGGGCAGGAGAGTCTGAGAAAACAATTCCTGCCGAGGACTCAGAGCATTCTGTAGATAGAACAGAATCACCCGAGCTTGGTCCCACTGGCAGAATTATTGATGCAGCAGGTCTGGGGTGGGACCCTGGGAATTTATAATTCCAGCCTGTTCTCCAGCGATGTTGATGCTGTAGATCTGGCTACCACAATTTGAAAATGTAGACTTTCTTTCTGAGTATTCATAGTGAATCCAGTTGATATATTTATTTATTTTTGTTTTAAAACCCTCCATTATATATTTTTTTCTTTTCTTTAGGATCCTTTTACTTCTTTCCCCCGGTGCTGTAGCAATAAAGATAGCAACAGAAATTGGAGTCCATGTGTCTGTTTCTGATTGTCCTCTCTAGAGATACTGAAGATGGGAAGTGGCATTTAGGGAGGTAAAGATTACAAACCATGGGTATTTTAGATTTGGGCACCCCACATCTTGCTGCCTTGGCATTTTCCCTCAGGGCTTGTAGGGTGAGGGTGCTGCAGACCCTACAATGTGTTCAGAAGTCTGCATGGGTAAGTCATTTGACCCACACGGGAACCTGTTGGACAAGGGGCCATGGGTAGGGGACCCAGGTATTAGAGTGTGTCATACTGTAGATGACAGCAGAGACATCCCTGAAGATCTGCTCCATCCAGTGTTCGATTTCCTCCCAAAGAGCTGAAAGAGAATGTCATCTAAACATGCGTGATCGTTCCATTTATGAACTTCCAGGATGGTGGGAATCAAGATTTGCTCACTCTTTTAAAAATTTTTTTTTAAAAAATTTTGTTTCTTTTTCAAGATAAAAAAGGAGCACGTGGTTGATAGGGAATGTCTAGATAATTTATAAAGGGCAAAGAAAAAAACACATTTTATGTAATCATATAGGTATAATCTTTTCAATATTTAAAGGCACATCTTTTTAGTTTTTTATTTTTGCTTTTTTTCTCCCCCATCTTATGTACCTAAGATAAATAAAATCTAAGCATGCATATACAAATGCCACTTTTTGTTTTGTGGTAGCATGTGGACCATGCCGATTGTTGTCTCTAGATGACTGCGCATCTCATTCAGCTTGGAGGCCAATGAATGTCTTTACTCCGACCTGTGATTTGCACTAGGCCCACTCCCACCTGTCCCCCACTCCCTGAGCTCATTGCCTCTCTTGTAACTCTGCTCAGCTACATGGGGCTGGCAGGAGACACATGGGCTCCCCTCATGCTCAGTCCTTTTCTCCATGCTGTTCCCCTTTGCTCCTAGCACTATTCCTCCAGATACCTGCATGACCAGTTCCTCATGTCTTTCAGGTTGTTAATCAAGAGTCCTCTCAACAGTGAGGTCTTCTTGGCCCACTTCTTCCAGGGCGCCTGGGTGTCTCAGTTGGTTAAGCATACAACTCTTGATTTGGGCTCAGGTCATGATCTCACGGTACGTGGGTTTGAGCCCTGTGTTGAGTGGCATCCATCAGCACAGAGCCTGCTTGAGATTCTCTCTCTCCTTCTCTCTCTGCCCCTCCCCTGCTGGTGCATTCTCTCTCTCTCAAGATAAATAAACATTTTAAAAAACTATCACATACTTCTTCCACAAAGCTCATTTTCCCCTTATTTTTTTCTCCTCCTGAGCAATTGTGACTAAAATACTATGTATTTTACTTATTTATCTTAATTGTTATCAGCTTCCCCAACTAGAATATAAGCTCCATGACAGGAACTGTCATCTCCATTGTTCCCTGCACTGTCTCCAGTCCAGGATTGACACTCCGTGAATACTTGTTTTAACATGTGGAAGGAAGGAATTTAGCAATGCATCGGGAATCATGTTCCATGTCCATTAATATCTTCTATCATGATTTGAATACCCTTGTTTTCATTTAATAACTTTTCTTTCCATTACACCAATATATAATACACTACAGTTTATTAAACATCAGTTGAATAACTAATATACCATCATTTGAATATTATCCTCAATTCAGTATATAAATTTTTACTTATTTGGCTGCAATAATCAGGGCTTTACCAAACAACTTTGTATATATTTACTCAAATCTTTAATAATTTCCTTAGGATAAATTTCCAGAAAATAAATTTCTGGTCAAGAAGAAAGTGTCTTTAAGTTTTTAAATGCACATTCTCAATTCACTCTCCACAAAGGCTGTATCTTTCTCAAAGCAGTGATCTACAAAGCTCATTTCTCCTCACCTTTGATAATACTAGATATTTAAAAAAATATTCCCAACTTTATTGGTAAAATAGTAACATTAAAAAATTTATATTTCATTCATTACCGGTATAATTGATCTTTTTTTCATATTTTCGTTGGACATGTACATTTCCTTTATACATTTTCAGTTTGTGTTCTCTGCTTAAATTGAGGTAGGTGAGCTTTCTTTTACAGCTTTGCTGGTGCTCTTTATATAAATAAGCATTTTTTAAATGCATATGGTTAATATTGTTTACCATTTTCTTTTTATTCATTTATTTAAATTTAAGTTAGTTAACATACAGTGTAGTATTGGTTTTAGGAGTAGAACCCAGTGATTCATCACTTACATATATCACCCAGGACTCATCCCAACAAGTGCCCTCCTTAATGCCCATCACCCATTTAGCCCATACCCCATTCTCCTTCCCTCCAAAAACCCTCAGTTTGTTCACAGTATTTAAGAATCTCTTTTGGTTTGCCTCTTTAAATGTCTTCATGGTACTTTTTGATGTGCAGAACATTTTAATGTTCATGGAATGGGATATGTATACCTTTGTTTCAAACTATTGTTTATGTTTAAAATGCTTAACTCATCCTGAGATTATCTGAATATTTCTATTTCTTCTAGTTGTTTTATGGCTTTAACATTCCCTAAATTGTTGTAAATCTTCCATTTCCATTTATTTGATAATGTCATTTCCCTTGCTGACTGGAAATTTCCCTGTATTACATAGTATTTTGAATGTATTCTTTGGTTGTTCCTGCTTTTATTTTGTTTTATAAACCTGCACCTTTCTGTAGCAGAAACCCACCTTAAAGTTTATTAGTTTTATAATATATTTTTGATATCTGAGGCTAAATTACTTTTAATTTTTAAAATTATATCAACTTTTTACTGTTTTTTTTTCTTCTTTTTTTTTGGCTTGCAGAAGAAATTCAGGATTATTTTACCATTTTTTTTCATTTTTTTCATTTTTCAAATTCTTATATTGAATTTGTAGATAAATTTGAGAAGAAATGACTTCTCTTGGTGTCTAGTTAGCTAACTATCTAAACCATTTTTTTTTTAGCCATTATTAAATGTGACTCAATGTGCAATTCGTAGTTTCTGCAGATTCTTCAAGTTCACAGTAACTCTCTGTCTGTCTGAGCAGCACCTTTTCCTACCCTAGCTGCCTGGTTTTCCAACATTAGAAGTCAATGCCTCACATCACAGCTGTGGTTCCCAAGATGCTGAGTCACTGTGGCCTCCCTGGGGCTGCCTCTGTAGCCCATCTTTGTGCTGGTGAGGTGGGAACCTGTGTCCACCAGTGTATATGTGTGAGTTTGCATTTCCTCCCCAGCTGGTAGCTAGGAATGAATGCCACCGAATAGATGCAGAAGGACGACAACCAGTAAATGGTTTATCAGTTCAAGAAACCACATGATAAAGGATAGCTGTTCGATGACTTTTTTGTTGGTACAGATCTGAGTTTTGGAGGAGGACAGTGGGGTGCAGACAGTGTCTTTTTTTAGGGGTTTATTTCTTATGAGATGCAACTCTGGATAGGTTTATAACAAAAAATAGCTTATTTCTAAATATAGCTTTTGCTCTAGGTCAGGCACCATTCTAAGTACTTTCGACATATAAATTCATTTAATCCTCACTAGTACCTTATGAGGGAAATCTTATTATTATTCTAGTTTTATAGCTTATCTCAATTGAACTCCTTATGCCTTACAGAAGGCAGAAATTCACTTTAAATCCTGGCATCAGGTGGTCTATCAAATTAATTTTTAGTGTGTGTTCCATCTTTTTCAGCCTTCATTAATATTTTAGAATTTTACTTAGGGAAACACTTAGGGCTGCCAGCTAGGTGCATTTTAAACTGGGATTCATATTTTTTTGTATTAAAAATAAAGCAGAGATACCAAATTCTATGAAAGAAGGATGTATTACTTAATAAATTCTAAGGCAAACACCCTTGTACCACCACCAAGTCAAGAAATAGATGTTAGCCTGTCTTCCCACGGCTTCTCTGTTTGTCTCATCCCTATCTTGAATCTCTTTGTCCCATAAAAAGTAACTGCTATCCTGACTTTTCCAGAACCATTTTCACAGGTTTTTGTATAGTTAGATTGCAAATTGTGCCTTCCTAATTACCAAAGTTTTGTCTTGCCCAATTTTTAAAAGTTTGATGTATTTTTTCACTTATCTGAGTTTATAGGTTTTTTCTACATTTGTTTTTTTCCTTGTAAATTACCCCTAAGAGAACACAAGGTCATTTGACCCATAGACTTTTCTAAAGTGCAGGTTTTGGGGTGCCTGTGTGGCTTAGTTGGTTAAACATCTGACTTTGGCTCAGGTCATGATATCAGGGTTCGTGGGTTCAAGCCCCATGTCAGGCTCTGTGCTGACAATTAGAGCCAGGGACCTGCTTCAGATTCTATGTCTCCCTCTCTCTTTCTCTCTCTGCCCCTCTCCTGCTCATGCTCTGTCTTTCTCTCTCTCAAAAACAAATAAACATAAAAAAAATCTAAAGTGCAGGTTGTGCTGATTGTGTATTTGTGGTTTCATTTAACACTTTATTCTTTCTATTCCTTACCAGTTGGCAGGTGGATCCAGAGACTTGATAGGGTTTAGGATAGACGCATTTGGCAAGAGTTAAAATGGTGTAGAGTTCTCTCATCAAAAGGTGCATAGTATCTTAATTTCTCTCTCTCTGTGATGATAGCAGCTGTTGATACTCAATGTCTAGATCCATTAATTCACTGAAGGTTGCAAAATTGTTTTCTTTTATCATTTCTTTTTCATTGATTCATTGAAGTAATTTTAAACAAGCAGTTTTTCTCATTTACTGTTTGATACTCTGTGCTATAGTTCTTTTAGAAAAGGCAGAAAAATTGCTTTAGTCTGTCCTTTTATTTACCAATTTTCCAATTAAGGGATTGATTTCCTGTCTTTCTGCAAAGGTGACCAAATAGGCTTTTAAGAAATACTGTTATGAATGTGGAGATTTAACATATTTGATAGGTTTTGATCAATTGCAATTACTACCTAGTTTCAAGTTCAAATTGTCTCATGTTTTGCCAGTGGGAGCCTCTTCAAGTTGCCCCCAGACTTTGTGTCACAACTGTAGTAGTGATCTTTGATAGCTTCCTTGTTAGCTAGTATGACAGGATACCCCAGGCTCATTTAACATACTTCCCGGAATTACCTATTTCTCCCTAAAAGACAGAATCTCTTTTAGTGTGATGGTATTTCAGGATTGCTAGGATTTCTGCATGCTAGGGGTGTTGTATTGAGTTTGTAATCATTTTTAGTCTTTTTGATGGGTAGAACTGAGAACTATATATACATTTACACACTACCTCATGAGTAAATACTGATTTTTCCAATTCAATCATGATTACACTTTTGTGCTTACTCTCCCATATTCTTCTGTTTACTCTTTTTCCACGTTGAGCATCTTGATTGTCAAAGACTCAGGAAATGACAAAATTGGAATATCCCAAAAGTACTCACTTACTCTATCTAATATTACACATCTAACATCCTACAAAATAACCATATTAATACTAACTGATAAATCTATTTTCACAGCACACACTCTCTCTATTTTTAAATTGTAAAACTATATCTACATTATCTGAGCATATAGGGATTACGTACTATATACCAACGTTCATTTATATATATGAACCTCCAGAGATGCCTGGGTGGCTCAGTCTGTTGGGCATCTGACTCTTGATCTTGGCTCAGATCTTGGCTCAGGTTCCTGAGGTCAAGGCCCACATTGGGCTCTGAGCTGATGGTGAGGACTCTGCTTGGAATTCACTCTCTCCATCTCTGTCTGCCTCTATCCTGCTTGCACTCTCCCTCTCTCTCTCTCAAAATAAATAAATTAATTAAACAAAATTATATATACGAACCTCCATTCATCTTGATTCTTTCAGTCATTATATATCTATCACCCTATCATTAATTCTTATATTGATGTCTCTCTAGTCATTTTGGTTATTTGAATCATATTCCAATGGGCACAACAACAAGAAAGGCTCATTAAAACAATGTTACCTGAGTTCTTGTCTGTTTTCACTTTGGCCTTTTATATTTAAATGTCAGTTTTGCTGGATATAAAAACTTAGGCTCACATTTCTTTTCTTGAGAATGTAAAATATATTACCCCATTTGTTTTTGGAATAAAACATTGCAGTTGAAAAGTCTGAGGGTGACTGAATTTTATTTTTCTATGAATAAGTAATTTTCTCTGAGGCTCAACTAAACTTTAAAAATGTTACTCTAAAATTCAATAGTCATTCTGAATCAACCTTCAGGTATGTTCTTTTAATGTATACTTTTCTTAATTTTAATTTTAGGAAATACCAGTGTACTTGCTTTCTCCCTTTTCTTTGGCTTTCTTTTTCAAGGATTTTTATTATTGATATATTGAATGATGTTTGTCTTTCTTTAATTTGTGATTTACTATAGAATCTCATTATATCTCCTCTTTAAAAATTTTAAATATTTTCCTCAATTTTGCCTTCTATTTCTCTTATAGAATTATTCATTATGTGTATTCATATTCTGTTTCTTCTTGTTTAGTCTTTATTTCTCAAATGATTTATTCTTTTATTTCCAATTGTTTTTGTGGTTCTTATACTGCCCTTGTGAATTTTCTCATTCATCTCTTTCATCTCTCGTATTGTTTTCTGGAAGTTTCCTAATTTTCTTTGAAATAAGCAATGGAAGGTGACTTTGTCATGAGCACTTACTGGCTATTAGAGGTTTTAGTGCTCTGAGGTCCATCAGGTGCCCCATTGCTTCACTTTATGTTCTTGCACACAGGCCGGTATCCTACAATGTCTTTATAACTTTTGTTGGTTTCTATTTTACCCTTGCATTTTGAGGTTTATAGAAATATCTTGTCACCTAGTTTTGTAATGAATATTTTTGTGGGATTCTTCTTTGTCTATCCAGTTCTGTTTTTATTGGGGGATTTAGAGAAATTAAAAAAAAAACTGCCAACATCTCAAAATCCTCATTTTATTTTGTTTGCATATATATTTTCATCAATCATCAGATATTTATTAAATGACCTATGACAGGTCCCTTTACAGACCCTGAGGATATACCTCTGAAGAAAACAAAATTCCTGCCCTCAAGAAGCATATATTATAATGAATAAAGATAGGCATTACACATGTTCACCAGTAAAAAAGTGAGAAAATTGTCAGGTATAATTAAGCTCCATCAAGAAGATACAAAAAGGTAATATGTACTCAATTTTTAGTCCATTTCAATACATATATATGTATATGTTATATCACTAGACTATATATATGTATATATACATATATATATGTGTATATATATATGTATATCATTAGAATAGTACTTTCTAAACGACAAAGCATGTTTTCATATATTGCATTCTTTTATTCTGACTTTTACCTCACAGATAGGGTAGATTTTGTTTCCCATATAACAGGGAGACATTTCAGACTCAGTAATTGTAAGTGACATGCAGTACATTTAAAGACAGGGCTTCAACTGGTATCTTTTTAAAAATGTTTATTTATTTTTGAGAGAGAGAGAGAGAGATAGAACATGAATGTGGGAGGGACAGAGAGAGGGAGACACAGAACCCAAAGAAGGCTCCAGGCTCCAAGCTGTCAGCACAGAGCTCCACGTGGGGCTTAAACTCAAGAACCATGAGATCATGACCTGAGGTGAAGTTGGCCTCTTAACCGACTGAGCCACCCAGGTGCCCCTAATCTGGTGTCTTTTGAAACCATCTGCTCCTCTCCAATTTAATATTTTATGTATTTCATACCACATGCCACAAAACACTGTGCTGGAGGCTTGGGATGAGACATTTTTAGCCAAAGGAATTAATATTCCATAAGAGATAATAAGATGTATGCTAATGGTATTAGTGTGTGGGGAGAGGGTTAAATGAAGTTCTGCAGGCATGGAGGAAGAATGAGGTCTCCCTTTCTGTGGTGGGGAGTACTGGTGAAGCCTTTATGAAGGAGATGGTGTTTGAATAACATTTACCTGTGGAGAAAGTGGGGGATTTCTGGGTGGGATGAGCCGTATGAACAAGGACACATAGGGATGTACTCAATATAATTGGAGGATAACTAGAGTTCATTTATTGGCTTATTTTTTCCATCATATACTTATTCAACAATTTTGGTAGCTACTAAGTGCCAGGTGCTGTGCTGGGGGAGAGATATAAGGAGAGATAAGAAAAGAGCTTAGTCTAGTAAGCAAGAGTATTGCTCTTTAACCTGATACAAAAATGAGACCTGATGGATCAAATCTTCACTCACTTGCAGTGCGCAACATGGGCAAGCAGCTATGAGCTGAGGAGCAGAGAAATTTAAAGCTGAGATTTTGAGCTACCCTCCTGGCAAGGTCCTTTGTGTTCCTGACCTTGAAGAAATCAGTTTTCTTGGAGCATATTATGTGTGAAAAGCAGTGCTGGGGAGAAAGACTAGAAAAGTGTATTGAGAGTTATTTGGTAGTGTGCTTTAAATGTCATGATAAGGAATTTATTTTTCTTTAGTAAAGAGCTCTTGAAAGTTTTTGATGAGAAGACAGACCCAAGATGCCAGTGCAGTATGATGGAAATAGTACCACTTTGAATTTAGCCAGGCAAGAATTCAAAAGTCAGCTCTCCCACATTCTAAAAGTATCACAGATTGGCAAATTTCATTTTCCTGATCTGTAAAAATGGGAATTCATTTATTTATTCACTAACCCTTTACTTCGTGTATTCATTCATTTTTAAATTCAAATAATATTTAATAATTACTATATTCTAGAGCTACTCTGTCCAATCTAGTAGCTCCTATCCCATGAAGCCAATGGACATTTGAAATGTTGATAATTTGAATTGATATGTGCTGTAAGTATAAAATATATGCCAGATTTTAAAATCTTAGTACGAGAAAAAGAATATGAAATACCCCATTAATAATTTTTATGTTGAATGAAAACCCAAAAGACTCCACCAAAAAGCTGCTAGAACTGATATATAAATTCAGCAAAGTCACAGGATACAAAATCAATGTACAAAAATCGGTTATATTTCTCTACACCAATAATGAAGCAACAGAAAGAGAAATCAAGAAATCTATTCCTTTTATAATTTCACCAGGAACCATAAAATACCTAGGAATAAACCTAACCAAATATGTAAAAGATCTATATGGTGAAAACTATAGAAAGGTTATGAGAAATTGAAGACACAAAGAAATGGAAAAGCATTCCATGCTCATGGATTGGAAGAACAAATATTGTTAAAATGTCAATACCACCCAAAGAAATCTACACATTCAGTGTAATTCCGATCAAAATTGCACCAGCATTCTTCTCAGAGCTAGAACAAACAATCCTAAAATTTTTATGGAACCACAAAAGACCCCAAATAGCCAAAGTAATGCTGAAAAAGAAAACCAAAGCAGGAGGCGTCACAATCCTGGACTTTAGCCTCCACCACAAAGCTGTAATCATAAAGGCAGTTTGGTACTGGCACAGAAACAGACACATAGACCAATGGTATAGAATACAGAACCCAGAATTGGACCCACAAATGTATGGCCAACTAATCTTTGACAAAGCAGGAAAGAGTATCCATAGAAAAAGACAGTCTCTGTAGCAAATGGTGCTGGGAGAACTGGACATCAACATGTAGAAGAATGAAACTGGATCACTTTCTCACATCATACACAAAAATAAACTCAAAATGGATGAAAGTCCTAAATGTGAGACAGGAAACCATCAAAACCCTAGAGGAGAAAACAGGCAACAACCTCTTTGACCTCAGCCACAGCAACTTCTTAGTCAACATGTCTCCAAAGACAAGGGAAATAAAAGCAAAAATCAACTATTGGGACCTCATCAAAATAAAAAGCTTCTGCACTGCAAAGGAAACAATCAACAAAACTAAAAGGCAACCAACAGAATGGGAGAAGATATTTGCAAATGACATATTGGATCAAGGGTTAGTATCCAAAATCTATAAAGAACTACCAAACTCAACACCTGAAAAACAAATAATCCAGTGAAGAAATGGGCAGAAGACATGAAGAGAAACTTTTCCCAAGAAGACATCCAGATGGCCAAGAGATACATGAAAAACATGGTCAACATCACTCATCATCAGGGAAATACAAATCAAAACTACATTGAGATACCATCTCACACCAGCCAGAATGGCTAAAATTAACAACTCAGGAAACAAAAGATGCTGGCAAGGATGTGGAGAAACAGGAACCCACTTGGACTGTTGGCAGGCATACAAACTGGTGCAGCCATTCTAGAAAACAGTGTGGAGATTCCTCAAAAATTTTAAAATAGAACTACTCTATGACCCAGCAATAGTACTACTAGGAATTTATCCAAAGGGTACAGGAGTGCTGATTCATAGGGGCACATGTACCCCAATGTTTATAGCAGCACTTTCAACAGTAACCAAATTATGGGAAGAACCCACATGTTCATCAACTGATGAATGGATAAAGAAGATGTGGTTTATATAAACAATGGACTACTACTTGACAATGAGAAAGAATGAAATCCTGTCATTTGCAGCACCATGGATAGAACTGGATTACGCTAAGTGAAATAAGTAAGTCAGAGAAAGACAGATGTCATATGTTTTCACTCATACGTGAAATTTGAGAAACTTAACAGAAAACCACGGGAGAAGGGAAGGGGAGAAATAGTTTCAAACAAAAAGGGAGACAAACCATAAGTGACTCTTAAAAACAGAGAAGAAACTGAGGGTTGATGAGGGTGAGGAACAGGGGAGGGGAAAATAGGTGATGGGCAGTGAGTATGACACTTGTTGGGATGAGCACTGGGTGTTGTGTATAAGTGATGAATCACAGGGATCTACCCCTGAAACCAAGAGAACACTGTATACACTATATGTTAGCTAACTTTACAATAAATTATATTTAAAAACAAATAAATAAAATGATAAATTAAAAAAATTAATATTTATTTATTTTTGAGACAGAGAGGGACAGAGCATGAGTGGGGGAGGGGCAGAGAAAGAGGGAGACACAGAATCTGAAGCAGGCTCCAGGCTCTGAGCTGTCAGCACAGAGCCTGACGCGGGGCTCGAACACATCAACTGTGAGATCATGACGTGAGCCATAGTCAGATGGTCAACTGACTGAGCCACCCAGGCACCCCAAATAAAAAAATTTTTATGTTGAATACATGTTGAAAGAAAAATAATTTGGATATATTGGACTAAATAAAAAATATATTTAAAAATAATTTCAGTAGTTTTTAAATTTTTTTTAATATGGCTATTAGAAAATTTAAATATGACCATATTTATGGCTTAAACTATATACTCTATGACAGTGCTGTTCTAGATACTGGGCATATAGCATTGAATAATTTAGTGGTAGGAGACAGATAATAAATAAGAGATTTTAAATATCAAAACCATATAATCTTAGAATGCAAAATAGGTGTTGTGAAGAGTGTAAAAGAGGGGCATGCAGTGGAGAGGCACTCAGGCTTGAACAGAAAAAAGGGGAAAAGAACATAAAAGTGGGTTGAGAGACAGTTTGGGGATGTAATTTGGAGGACAAGGTTACCAGATTTGGGGATACATTATGTTTAGGAGATGAGGGAAAAGGAAAGAGGAATAAATCTTAAACTTATCTGGGGATCATTATGAAAGCTACATGTGACACAGTTTATAAGGCACCCAATATAATGCTTGCAACATATGACTCTCAGAAAATGGCAGCTGTGCTGATGTTTGGAGTCTGAGGGTGTTCATGATGATGGTGAATAGTGCCGCCATGAAGGAGATCTCTCTGGCATGGATTCGATTACAATTTTAAGGTTGCTTCATCACCATCTAAATATTAAAGTGATGTCCCAAACAGGCAATAAAACTTTTCATTTGGTAGATTTTGATATGTCCAGTGTTTTTAGACATTTGTCTTCTCGTCTTCCCAACTGCCTCTCACGCCATCTTTGTTCTCTCTGGCACATCTGTTGATTGGTAACAATTTTGTTAGCTACTTCTCTTTGTTAGTGGGGCTTATCTAACATGTATTTATCCTCTCTCAGGAGCCCTGGCTAATTTCTCCCTTTTGGGGTCTTATAAGTACTGTTACCATCTGTTTAAATATTTCTTCAGTGACTGAAAAACAAACCAATGCCTTCCAAATACCAAATGCACACAACGAATTCTATATCCTTCCTGAGTAGAAATCTTCCTTCTCTCTTTCTTTTATTGTCAAAATGACCATTTCCCACCAGTACCATGGAAATGGAGGATTTTTATCCACTGAGTGGGTGGTTTCTATCCAAGTGACAGGGTATGTATCTTTCTAGTTAATGGTGGATGGTGGAAAACAACACTCATGCTGGCTTTAAAGTGGACTCTGCAGATGTAGACATTGCACCTTTTCCATGGGCTATCCCGACACCACCCACTTTTAGCCAGCAGAACACATCCTTATGTGGGCAGAGTCACACTATAACATGTCATTTCCACTATATACATATCAGTATTGGGTATGAACTTTATGCCCAGTGACATTTGTCTTTTCCTGAGACAAAGCAATAATGTTGATAAAAGAGCAAAGGGGAGGTTATTTTATGTGGGATACAGATTTGCATGACTGAGGTAGAATTGGTTAATGGATGGTCACTTCAAATCATTCCTTCAGCAACTTGAGAATGTCTTGTTTATCAAGTCTCCTGTATGTATCCAGACCCATGGCAGACAATGGATATGGAGGGAAGTATAATTCCTAAATTAATCTTGTCTGCAAGATGTTTTTGGAGAGATGATTCTAAAAAACACTAATAAGGGGCGCACCTGGGTGGCTTAGTCAGGTAAGCATTGGACCATGGCTCAGGTCATGATCTCATGGTTTGTGAGTTTGAGCCCTGCATTGGACTTTCAGCTCTCAGCACAGAGCCCACTTCAAATCCTCTGTCTCCTTCTCTCTCTGCCCATCCCCCACCCATACTCTCTTTTTCTCTCCCTCTCTCTCAAAAATAAATAAACATTAAAAAAAGAAAAAAATACTCAAAAAACAAAGACCAAGATCTAATCAAAATTTACAGCACAGATAATAAGGATGGGGAGACGTCAACAGTGAAGATGTAGGCAAAGTTCACAGAAATCTTGAAAGGGCTCCTGGATAAAATGGACCTTGACGTCTGGATGTGATTGAAATAGACTGGGAGGAGAGAGAACAGCATGACCTAAATGGAGTGGAACAGGACACATGGGAGAGACAGGGGAAGACAAGATTGCTCAAGACCCTGCAGTCAGGCAAGAAGCATGACTGCTGGGTCTTTAGGTCCCCATAAAGGAGGAGAGAAGGGAAAGAGACATTCTTCCTATTCCTGCCTCTTTTCAAAGTTAAATATCAGAGTATATGCAACAACATGCATCACACTGGAAATATTTTCATGTGTTAGACATTTCATCATACTACAGGGCATGCACTGAGAAGTTCAGTTACTTCTGCCTCTAGCAGGGGCTTTCGGATGGCTCTTGCCTGAAGGTGTAGCTTCGTAGCAGCTGCAGGTAGAGTTCCATGATAGCCTTAAAATGCCTTTAGCCAAAATAAACATCAATGACCAGCATTCCAAGGGTAGCCAGCTAGTACTCAGAGGAATTCCAAGTATTACAAAGGGAGCCCACATGAACAAAATGATTCACATTATTTTTTCCTTTCTCAATGGATCTTCCTCCAAGCAGAAAATGCCCAGAAAAAAAAAAAAGTTAGGTTTCTAGTGTCATTTCTTTAGGCTTTTGAAATCATTTAAATGACATCTCTTAGGGTTTTTTTTTCTATAACAGCTTTATTGAGATATAACTCATATATCATAGAATTCACCTATTTAAAGTGTGCAATTCAAGGGTTTTTGTATATTCAGTAGTATAACTATCACCAAATAAAGTTGAGCATCATCATCACTAGAAAGAAACCCCCTTAGTGTTTACTCCCAATCTTCCCTAACATCTCCCTCCCTGCTCTCCTACTCCTTGACAGTCACTAATCTACTTTCTGAATTCTAGATCTTTCTATTCTGAAAATTTCACATGAAGGGAATCATACAATATATGATCTTTTGTGATTGGCTTTTTTCACTTAGCATACTGTTTTCAAGGTTCATGTGTTGCGGGCATGTGTCAGCACTCAAAATTTTTTTTTCCTGTTAATATGCCATTGTATGGATACAGAACATTTTATTTACCTGTTCTTCAGTTGATGGCCACATGGGCTGTTTCCACTTCTGGGCTATTATAAAGTATACTGCTATGAATATTTATGTACAAATTTTTAGGTAGACATGTATTTTTATTTCTCTTGAATGGAATATACATTCATTTCTCATTTTTCATGGTAGTTATGCTGTATAAAGTCACCAACTCGGAATGAGTAAATACTGAGCCATTGCTTCTAGAGGGAATACAGGGTTAAGTGCCTGCAAGTTGCTGGTCACAAGACTTTTGTCCACGGATCAATACATAAACTTGTTTTATGTGTGTTTCTATTTAAAGATGCCTTATTTAATATATTCCTTACAAATGATTGATTATGCGTACTATTTCTTTGCAATAAAACCCTAGCTGAGAAGACTCTTACACTTTCCTGACTCTGAGTAAGATGGTAAATCCCACTGGCTTTTAGCTTTATAACAATGCTGTCAATTATGCTTTCACTATCCATTATTAGTTCATGAATCCACAAATTTAGCCACTTTTCCATCTTTCCTATAGCTTTGTCATAGAACTTTCTGGAGTGGTTTTACATTCACATCAGCAAATTTCCTCTTCCTTATTCTGGATGTACAGTATTATCAATTAACGTGGAACTCACAGCCAGCATCACCATTACTCATGCCTGAATGAAACTTATTTAACACATGTGTTTACTCTGTAAAACACACCATGATCTTCCTGTGCTTCTGAACACTAGACAGCACTTCAGCATTACTCTTGGGGATCATTTTAGGCAGTGAAATCACCAACAAAAAGCACAAAAATGCAAAAAATGTGGCACTAAATAGACCATGAAAATAACACTTGTTTATCATATAAAAGATAAGAAGGCAGAGCATTGCCTTGTTCAACCTCAGCTGGGATCATGCATGTCAGGTGACTCAAACTTTTGGTCTCTCCACACATGCCCGTGAATGATGACAAAAAAGCCATTAAGTATCGATTTGTGTAACCACACATAAGTATTTGCAAGTAGGTAAATTAACAAATGCCTATGTGTGAATGACAAAGGTTGACTATACCTAGAAATGGAGTTTTTGGGTCATATGGTAACTCTATGTCTCAACTTTTGAAGATGGTTTTCCAGTGTGGGCTGCTGAATTTTACATTCTTGCCAGCTGTGTGAGGGCTCCTAATTCTCCATGTCCGTGCTAATGCTTTTTACTACCTGCTTTTTTCATTCTTACCATCCTGGTGGTTGTGAAGTGATGTCTCCTTGTGGTTTGATTTGCATTTTCCTGATGGTGAATGATGTCAAGCATATTCTTATGTTGTACTGGTCATTTGTATATCGTCTTTGTAGAGATGTCTATTCAGATCCTTTGCAAACTTTTAAATTTGTATTATTTTCAAATAAAGTAAGGAGACCAGTACCACACTTTCAATAATGGGCAGAATGACTAGGCAGAAAATTAATAAGGGAATAGAAGGACTGAAAAGACATAAAACAACTTGACCTAACAAACATGTATAGAATTGTCTAGCTCTCCCTTTGTTTCTGTCAGTTTTTGCTTCCTGAATTTTCTGTGTTGTTATATGCATGCATATATATATATAATTATTGCGTCTTCCTGATGGCTCAGCACTCTAATCATTACATAATGTCCCTCTTTATCGCTAGTATAAATTTTGTTTTAAAGTTATACTTTGTTTGATAGTATAGCTGCTACAACTTTCTTGTGGATGCTGTTTGCCTGATATAGCTTTTAAATCTTTTAACTTTTATCCATCTGTATCATTGAAGTTAAAGTGTTATCTCCCCTAGAAAACATATAGATTAGTCATATTTTCCTTTTTATCCAATCTTATCATCACTATATTTTGATTAAATTTATATTATTTTCAAATATAGTGTTATTTTTGCTGCAGTTGGATTTATGTCTACCATTTTACTTTTCATTTTTATGTAGTAATCGTGTCTTTTTTGTTCTCTTATTTCTTCTTTACTACTTTCTTTTGCCTGAAGAAAATATTTTGTACTGCCACATTTTAACTGTTTTAGTGACTATTCCATATATTATTTTGGACTTTTTCTTTAGTGGTTGCTTTAAGGCTTACCCTATACATCTTGACTTATCGGACATTTATCCTAGCTTAATTGTACCCAGATATAGAAATGTTACTCCTGTATTGCTGTTTTTTCTGTTCCCCCTTTTTGTGCTATTATTATTATGCAAATTAGATCTAGTTCTATTATAAACCCAACATTATATTGTAATATTGTTAATCTATGCAATTTTATATGTTTCAAAGAAGCTGAGAAAAACAACATGAGCAAAATATATTTCAGCGTTTGTTATATTAACCTTCTTATTTACCCTTTCTGATTCTCATCATTTGTTCCTGTGGATTTGAGAATTTCAATATGGTGTCATTGCCTTGCTCTGGTACAGCTTTGCTTCCACCTACTCTCTTTAGTGTTGCTATTATCAATACATTATATTTGTATATGTTATTGGCTCAAATATAAAAAATAATATTTTGCATATATACTCTTCAAATAGTTAATAAAAGAAAGAAGAGATTTGCATTTATACTGTTTTTTTATAACTACATAGTTGCCTTTCTTTTCTTTTCATAAGAATTTAAATTGTTTTCTGATGTCACTTGTTTTTAGCCTGAAGAACTTGATTTAGTATTTCCCATAAAGTGGATCTGTTAATAACAAATTCTCTTAGTTAAAAAAAAAAAAAACCTCTAAATGTCTTTATTTCACCTAAGTTTTTGAAAGTTTTTTTTTTGTTGTTTGTTTGATGGATTTCTTTTTCTTTCAGTGCTATGAATATGCTACCCTTCTGACTTCTGGCCTAGTGTTTCTGATATGAAATTAGCTGCTATTCTTATTGTGGTTCCCTTGTATGTGATGAGTTCTTTTACTCTGATACTTCAGACTTTCCCCTTAGTTTTGGCTTTCAGCATTTTTACTGTGTGTTTTTGGGTATAGATAATTTTGTACTTATTCTGCTTGAATTTTGTTGCATTTCTTCGACGTGTATATGGATGTTTTTCTTCAAATTTTGGAGGGTTTCAGTCATTATTTCTATCAATATTTTTTTTCTGTTATTTTCTCTTTCTCTTCTTCTGGTATTACTATTTTATGCACATGTTGGTATACTTAATAGTGTTGCACATTTCTCTGAAGATGTATTCAATTTTCTTTATTTTTTTCTCTCTCCTCTTGGATTTCATAATCTCTATTGATATATCTTCAAGTTCACCAATTCTTTCTTCTGTAAGTTCACATCTATTACAAAACCCCTGTAGTGAATTTTTCATTTTATTTACTGTACTTTTTAACTCTAGAATTTCTATATGATTCTTTGATGTAATTTCTGTTTCTTCATTGACATTCTTTTACTAAAATTTTTTAAATGTTTATTTATTTTTGACAGAGAGAGAGAGAGATAGAGCGCAAGCTAGGGAGGGGGCAGAGAGAGGGAGACACAGAATCTGAAGCAGGATCCAGGCTCCAAGCTGTCAGCACAGAGCCTGATATGGGGCTCAAACTCACGAACTGTGAAATCATGACCTGAGCCAAAGTTGGACACTTAATCAACTGAGCCACCCAGGTGCCCCATTCGTTGATATTCTTTATTTGATGACACATCGTCATCACACCTTCCATTACTTCCTTAAGCATGATGTCCTGTAATTTTTTGAACACATTGTAATTGTTTCAAATCTTTGAAGTCTCTGCCAGTTAAATTTAACATCTGAGCCCTTACTGTTGTTTTCATGTGTGTAGGTTTCTTGCATTTTTTATAATCGTTGCTATTGTCAAGAACTGAATATTTTAGTTTATATATTTGTAGTGATGCTGGATACTGATTCATTCCTGTTCCAGAGTTTGTTTTTGTTGTTGTTTGCTTATTTATTTGTCCGATGTCTTGGCTAGACTATTTTAATAGTGTATACTTTCCCATGATATGCAGCCATTACTGTCACTGCTCAGAGGCTCAGCCTTAAGAATGAGACAGTCACTGTGGGATGGCAGTGATTTGTATAGGACTCTCTTTGACTGTTTCTTTTTCTGATCTCTGTTAAGCTGCCTGCCACTACTGGAATCATACTCCATCTTTTAGGCTGTGCTAATTGCTGGATGATTGCTCTATTGTTTTTGTCAATGCCCTGGAGTGTAAATGCTGCACACTGTGATCTAATTAAATATTGTATTTTTTGTGAGGCTAGTTTTTGAGTCAAGTCTTTGAAGTTTGTTCTGACTCCAGAAAGCCTCCCCTGAGCTATCTCCCTGGTTCTCTCTGGTAAGTTAGTGAGCCTATGGTTTAGCTTGTTGCTCTAATGGAGCTATCAGCTTTCTCTTAATTGCTTACCACCAAAGTCTCCATTATTTTTGAGAGCAACCTTAGGCCTAAACCTTTCAATACTCTATTTCAAACAAAGTCAGTTCCTTTGGAGAGGGTTTAGGAACTTTCTGTTCTTATGGAAAAATTTCTGAGCCTTTGCTGCAGAGTAGGGAACAGGGACAGTGGCTTATTTGTACCAGAATGACAACCTTGCTTTATTAGCTAGGCAGAAATGGCAGGGTCTAGTCTTATCAGTTTGTCTCTCCTGACATTGAACCCCTGTCCTACAAGCAAGTTGAAGCAATTGTAGTCAGGGTCCCAAAATTCTTGGTCTGCTATGCCTAGTAGAGAACTTCTGTCCTAGGAATGAGGGTGGGTAGGGGGAAGAAAATATCTGATCTCTTGGCTACATTGCGAAGAATTTATCTTCTGCGTCTTGGAACTAAAGGGTATTAATGTTGGTGTTCTGCCTTCCTGATATGGCCTAACTGGAAGCTGATAGGAGAGGCAGCCCTATTTTCTTGACCACAGTCAGTCAGAATGGAGCTTCTATCATGCTTACCTGAATGGTTGGTAGGGAGGGAGAGGGTTATTTCTAAAGTGCCATAGACTCTTGCTATTCTTACATATTTTTTGAATAAATATTTCTTAATTTTCTGTTTGCTCTTGGTATAATTTCCAGAGACTTCAACAATGTTTTTATTTTTATTTTTTAAAATAATCTTTAGCATTTATGGTTGTTTTGCTGAGAGTAATTGTACAGAATTTCTCACTCTGACATTCTGGAGGTGAAAGTCCTTCTGTTAAGATTTTGCATGCACCCGAAGGAGAATGAAGACAGTTATCTGAATTAAGTCAAAAAAACTTATAAAACATAAAAAGGACTTTCAAGACTTGAGTTTTGGCCACAGGCAGCCAGGGTTTTCCACCTTGATTGAATCCTCCTGAAAACTTCTAACCTTTGCAAAATGCTTTAACTATGCAGGCTTAGGATACTCCACAAACTTTTTTTTTTCTTTCAGCAATATAGACATTACATTGAAAAAAGTCTGAAATTTGCCTCCAGTTTGAAACCCATAATTTAGGACAATATTAGATTCCCCTTCATTTATTTGATAGCTTGGGGCCAATTCTTTAATTCTTTAAGCTAGAAACTCTAAATGTATTCATTGAGGTCATTTCATCAAACTTTATGGAATTTCTGCCCTGAGTCATATATCCATATTGCTCAGAGTGCAATGGGAGACTCCAGTAAAGATGATATGATCTGTACCTGTAAGAAGCCATTAATTTGGGATTTAGATAGCCAAGAATACACAATTAAATTCTAGCACTTTGCAGACATTTATTTGGTTAGTACTGAGATTCTTTCTGGGTAGTTGTGTCTCCACCAGAGTCATTAGAATAGTCAGAGTTGGTGGTCTTTATGGTTGCTTTATGTGAGGTATATTGGATCCTTCAGTAAATATCCAATAAACATGTCCTGCTGGCCTCAAAGGCTGCTTAACTTCTCAGGGTACTATTACAGTTTCTCTATTGTCAGACACTTACCCTTTCTTGGTCCTTCTTCTACAACTATGGCATAGCTACATTTCCTGATATTTTCTTGCCTAACCATTGGTTCTTCTCTTCTATTATTCTTCTATTATTCTTATTTGATTCTACTGTATGATTATGTGAATGAGATTTCCCAGGAGAGCAGAAAGCTAGGAATATATATTAAAACTATGATGAAACTAACAAATTTTAGGACACAATGTTCCCCTACTTGAACCCACAAGTTACTTTATAAATTGCTAATTCCTCTGGTTCTTTTTATGGCCATCTTCCTGACAGTCTGAAAGTTTCTGGCTCACAACGTGACATCCTTGCATTATCTGTCTCCTCTTCTGATCTTCACATCATGCAAATTATTAATGCTACAAACCAACACTCAGTCCTGCTTATTCAGTAAACATCTGTAGGTGCCCCTGGGTGTCAAGCATTGTGCCAGGTGCTGGGGCTTCAGTACCTTCAGAGATGATTTCCTTGATCTTAAAGAAGTTTTGTAGGCTTGTAAGGAGATCAAATATGAAAAAAGACACATGTAATACTTTAGTGTTTTATTATAAAAGAAGTACGTACAGGACACATAGAGGACTCTAAGGTCGTGCTCAATTTTGCAGGACAACAGAGGGAGGCAGAAAAAGCTTCATCTCAAGGAAGTGATGATTAAACTGAGCCATGAAGCAGATTCTAGAAAGACTGGATTAGACAAGAAGTGATGAGAATAAAGCATTCCAGGCATGAGAAAGGCTTGTTGATGAAAATCTACACAAATAGGCTTAATTTATGTTAGTGCTTTTTTTTATTTTGTTTTGTTTTTTGTTTTGTTTTGTTTTGTTTTGTTTTACTTTACAATTGGGAGAGTGTGAGTCTAATAGGAGACTATATTTTCTTGAGTATACTATTTTCCTTTTTATCTTCTGAGTACCTTCTTCAATTCTCCTGGTCTCAACCTCCTTAAGAAGAGAGAAGAGAGTCATATTCATATAGCACAGCATCTTACATATATGGCAGGTCCTTAAAAATGTGTTGAATGAAGGAATATCATAAATTGATTGATCATTATCCAATTTAAATTCAGCTCTTTGCCCTAGAAACTATTTCTGAGTACACTTCACATACTGACACCAGCCACTTTTTTGGGTTTCTAGCATTTCTGTGGAAATGTCTACATCTTAGAACTACAGGGAGAAAGGCTAGGCTTGGCTGACACTTTTTATTTTTTTAAATTTTTTTTTAACGTTTATTTATTTTTGAGACAGAGAGAGACACAGCATGAACAGGGGAGGGGCAGAGAGAGAGGGAGACACAGAATCGGAAGCAGGCTCCAGGCTCTGAGCCATCAGCCCAGAGCCCGACGCGGGGCTCAAACTCACGGACCGCGAGATCGTGACCTGAGCTGAAGTCGGAAGCTTAACCGACTGAGCCACCCAGGCGCCCCTAGCTGACACTTTTTATAGAAACGCAGAAGGGATGCACAGATTGTAAATAGGTGTAAAGTGTAGGTTAAGTTTTGGCTTATGATCTTGTTCCTAATTTTAAGAAAAATGATGTGCTTTGACTTATGTGCAAGAAGGTGAAAAATGAGTAATTTAAGTATCCACTTTCACTTTGACAACCTTTCTCCCTTTCTCTCTCTCTTTCTTTCTTTCTTTCTTTCTTTCTTTCTTTCTTTCTTTCTTTCTTTCTTCTTTTTTTTATATGCAAGGCCAATATCCTCTAACATATAAGGTCAAGTACCAGTTGGGTCTTTCAGCCCTCATGAGGTATCCACTCCTTATTTACTGGGCTCAAACCCTTCAGTAATTTCCTGATTTGTAATTTCCTGATATTCCTGGGCTTTACACCCTGCATGGGTGCTGTGGCATCTCCTAGGCCTGGTTGCAGAAGTAGGTGACGAAAAACCAACTCTTCCTGTACTGCTTAGTCCAATTAGTTCCCACAGTATACACCACAAAGGTGTAAAAGTGTTGGTGATTTTTTTAATTTTAACTGAGTGTAAGGGGAAAACTCAAAGTAACTCAAAACTTTAAATCATCAGCAAGGATCACTCAATGAACACAGCCTCATGCCTTACCCAGGTTTCTTGCCCTAAGTGTTTTCTCTGTCCAGGAAAGGACCTTTAGGGGAGCTCCTCGTCTGTATACAGGATCTATTTCCTCAATGGCCCCCCACCTCCAAACGGAACATTTCTTAAATCTCACCCATTAACTCTGATAAAAGGGTTGGGGAGACACACTAAGATTTAATAATCTGAGGTCAAGAGAATAAATGGCAGTAGGTGCCCCCCACGCCCCGACTACATTTCTCCCAAAGACGAACATTAATTATGAGAGCTATTACCGATGAATGCCATAAGGAGGAAGGAGTTAGTTTTCTGACTGCCACTTAATTTGCAAGGCAACATCCCTCTAGCAGTCTGGACATCTTACTGTTCTGCAGAAAATATATAATTCCCTTTTCCCATTCTAGCCCCACCTTCATCCTCTCCTCATGCTATTTTACATTGCATTCTTTGAGCCTGCTTGGAATAAGAGAAGGGGCTATTGTGGGGCCAGATCCTCATCCAAGGCTGCTCTTTAACAAAAAGATGCTTTGCTATGACTGTTCCACTGAGGATTAGATTAACTCCTTATCTGAGTCTGCCTTTCTCTCAGTATCTAGACAGGAGGAGAGCCCAAATTTTAATTTTCCCCTTGTATAATATAGGCAATTGGTGATCTTTGTGCACAATAACCAGGTCACATGATCTGACAAAGGATTTATTTTTTCTGAATCATGATTCATCTCCATTGTCTTACAAAAGAATAAAAATCAAGCTGGATTTAAGTATTCTGTGCCATATTTAACTAATCACCTTTCCCAAAGAAAAGGAAATTACACACAATCTCCCAGAAAATTCAGCCAGCATGGTCATCATAGCTTTATGATATACACTCAAGTTAATTATGAAAAATGTTCAACTTCCTAAAGAAATCTTAAAAAAGAAAATCTTGAACATGTGGCCATGTATCCTGGTGAGGCTAAAATTGGTGAAAGACAGAGCTGAATGCCAAATGATAATTTCTGCTAAATAATTCAGGTCATCTGAACTCTGATATTTTACTTACTTTAATGAGCATAATGGGTGCAATTAGAGACCATTTCCCTCATGGTGCCAGACACAATGTGCTCTCACCTAATTGTGGGCCCTGTTTTTCTTTGGACAACTCATCTCTGCGCATGTGTCTTACATTCCCTGTGTCTGGCAAGAGTAGCCACCAAATAAATGTAGGTTGAAGTCAGTAACTGAAAATGTTTGATAATGATTATCATGAACAAAAAAAGGTTGCAGAGCAAAAACTAGACATTTCAATAAGAAAGTTTTTGGTACATCTCATTTGCAACAGAATGGAATGGGGAAAAAAAGAAATTTTAAGATTTCAGGTTCTCGCTAATGTTTTTTTTCTCTCTCTCTTCTTTGCAGGGAAATGATGCTGATATGGTGGATAAGAATAAGTGCTGTACACTCTGTAACATGTCCTTTACTTCGGCAGTGGTGGCTGACTCACATTATCAAGGCAAAATCCATGCCAAAAGGTTAAAACTGTTGCTAGGAGAGAAAACCCCATTAAATACCACAGGTATGTGTATGAGAATGATCATGGGAGATACTGAAGTCCAGGAACCATGCCTGTCCCATTAATTGTGCTTCTTCTTCAGAAGAGGCTGCCTGAATAGAACCTAATGGTAGATGTCCTTCAAAACCTAAAGGGGTGGGACAGCAGACTTTGCTGTCATCAGAGGGTTGTATATAATTGCACATTCTCATTCTCTCACCCTGGCTCCTTCAGATTAATAATTCAGCAGCTGGCATCTTTTGCAAGGCTGTTTACATCCTGCAAGATGTTGTCTATCATATTTATCATATATTATATAAGATACTATACCTATTATGTAAGGAATGCTATTCTTCTTATCTTCAGTGTGTAATCCGTATGGAATGGGTAGTGTATTGTGTAGAGTGGGTATATTCACTGTCTGTTCCAGTATGATGCAGGATATCATCCTGCTCTTATCTTGGTGAGGGTGTGGAGGAGGAAAACTGTGGTCTTTAAAATGCTTCTTTGCAGACAACTAAGGTATTCCCACCCCACCCACCCCCACCCCCCTGTCGAGGTGACATACATTTTGTTTATGATTCCAGCCTATTAACTTCGACAAGAAGAAGCTTAATTATTGATAAAAGATCATTTGACCCTGTAATTGCTTAACTAAAATAATTCTTCGTAAGTGTATCAAATTATGAAACTAAACTACTGTTGATGTTGAATCAAGTTAGACTATTTGGACAAGGTTTAAATTATGGTGAGGATGTTACTAGCCTGGGTTATAATCCTAAGAAGCTGGGGATATATTTCATGATGTCTACTCATCCAGTGCAATTAAATTTTAGCAGTGCATTTTATCTTTTTGTCTAATGAATCATGCATAAATCGTGGGAGTAATTATTTTTTAAATGGTATTTTGGAGATTGGAGAGAGCCTAAAACAATACTTGGCTTTTATTCTCGCCAGTGTTTTCCTTAAGAAAAATATCTTCTTTCACCTAGAGAATAGCAAGGAATCTTTTCACTATATTTTTCTACTTAGTTTAACTGAAGGATATTGTTTTTGTGAGGGTGGCTATGACATTCAGATACAGGACAGGGTTGCGAAACACCTGAAATCTGGAGCTGAACTCAGCTTGTTCCTGGGCACACTCCGTGTGTTAGCATTGTATAAGCAGCCACTCAGTTGAAACTCCTTATTCTTGCTCTCTAAAAGGTTGGATATTCACCTTGTAACCTACTCCCCAACAAATTTCTTAAAATAGACACCTCAAAGAAACCGTCACTGGAAAATTTCTACCTGTTTTCCACGAATGAGTAACTAGCCCATTTGTTCTTTCTGCCTAAGCAGAGAATTGCTGTTAAATTTAATTTTGGAGGTAGTGATGGGAGAGGAGAAGCTGGATCTTTGTTTATCATGTCAATTAGCAAGGGGGAGAGTTATTCTTTCTGTGAGGAAAAAAAACACCACATGGCACAAATGGTTCTTTGTGAATTTAAATACATCCTCCAGATAAGCAAGTACCAGTTTGTTTTTCTGAATTCAAATACCCTCCGAGCTGGTAAATATAACTTGGGGGTAATTTGTTAGTTCCCAACAAATATTCCCAAGGAAAAATCAGGAGCACTTAAACTGCACCCTTTACTCAATGACTTTGTCTTGGTGTCCACAGAGCTGGCCCAATCCTCAGTATGAGCAAAATCACATTGCCAGTTAGGGAAGAAGGGGAGGGAGGGAGGGTGGGGGGTAAGTAGCTTGATCCACTTGTGGCTTGGGCTGAGGAAACAGATTTCAGTTGCCTTATGCCTGCATCTCCCTTTCTCAACTAGCTCATGGTTCTCAGGCTGCACATCCCCTTCTGTAGCTTAGGCTCTCACCCATTCTCTCAGAAGCTGCTTACAGCAGAAAGGGTCTTGGAAGATGGCAACACCAAACATAATTAGAGGGTCTGGGAGGCTAAATTGGTCCCTAGGCTTGGATTAGTGTCAACCGAGCTGCTGGCAGGGAGCAGAGGAAGCAGTGTATCCTTCTAGAGCCAGATGAGTCATTAGGTACAAGTATAAGCAGAGAGTAGGCATTGGGAGGTGTGGCACAGGATAAGGATTTGAGGGCTTAATAGGAGAGTGGAACCTAGCAACAGAGAATCTGGATACAGAGATCCTGCAGAGACCCAAGCTGGATACCAGCATTGGGAAAGTCTGGCAGGTGGTAGCAGGGCCCTGGCTGCAGGCTGGTGAAAGTAAAGGCTGTTGAGAGAGTGACAGGACACCAATATTTAAGACAAGAGTACTGAGCTGGAAGTCAAGTATAAGGAACAAATCAGGAACCTGGTTTCCAGACCAAGAATATATAGGTTGAGGCTTGGTCTTACACACAAATTCAGTTACTGCAAGCAAGGATAAGGACCTAGAGGCACCAGAAAAGAATATCCAGTCATGGGCTTCCTGAGCTACTAAGCTCAATCCCTCCAGTTTGTGAATAGAGTCAGGATTGCCTGACGTTTTTTCTTGCTGCCGGAGGCCAAGCCCAGTGGCCATTCTTGAAGGACATCACCCTCGAAGCTGTGGCTGCCCGATGCACATCTAAGAACTTCTCTGCCTACTCCATCAGATTGGCTTGAAATTATTTCTGTAATGAAAACGAAAGGAAAAAAAAAAGAACACATAAAACCCAACCAACTGAATTAAGGTGCTAGAGAGAAGCAAGTCCCCTGCTCAGGGATGCTGTGTAAGCTACCCCTCCAAGAATAACAGGCTCTTGAACCAGAGCGATTTCTGGGTAGGGATAATTGAAGCACAAGTCACTGCTTCCCCCAGCTACTCCGTCTGATGAGGGTGAGCAATCGGTATCTGTGAATCATTACCTTTCCGCCTACGCAAGATGTGCTTTGATCAAGCATCAACTGGATATCCTGCAGAATTATTGCAGTTTGAGTTGTCTTCTCCAGATGGGAGCATGTTTACTAGAATTTCTGAAAAGCTTGACAGACCTGCTGGGACAAATACCAGTTCCCATTCTTGTGGCTTAGTGCATTTCAGAATCTCTTTTCCTGTTCATGCTTTTCTAGGTCCTGCTGCAAGATGAAAGCTTGAGGAGAATTCTAGGCCCACCCTGTTCTCATAGGGTCAGTGGACCTCAGCATGGAGGTCTTGGCCAAATCAGAGGCTGACTACCTGCTGTAGTCAGGTCATTTGCCACACTGTGAGAAGGATTTAGAGGAGGTGTAGGTCAGAGGCCAGAACAGTGAAGGTCATGAAAATCCTCTCTTTAGGGGGAGAATAAAGGAAACAGGGGTGGTTTACCATGGAAAACAGATTAATCAGGGGCAAATCTTTGGAAAGTCATCATGGGAAAAAAGAGATTTCTGGTGTGTGTGTGTGTGTATGTGTGTGTGTGTGTGTGTGTGTGTGTGTGTGAGAGAGAGAGAGAGAGAGAGAGAGAGAGAGAGAGAGAATGTGTGAAAACATGTGACTGTGTATGAGAATATGAGTGTGTGCATGAGTGTGAGTGTGTGAGAATATGTGTGTGTGACTGAGAGTGTGTATATGTGTGTGCATGTGGGAGTATAGAGAGAATTTGTGAGAATATGAGAAAGTGTATATGTATGAGCGTGAGAATATGTGAATGTGTATGTGAGGGAATGTGTGAGGATATGTGTGTGTGTGAATGTGTGTGAGACTATGTCAGAGTGTCTGTGCATGTGTGAGTGTGAGACTGTGAGCATATGAGAGTGTGTGTTTGCATGTGTGCATGAGTGTGAGAGAATTTGTGAGAATATGTGAGAGTATGTGTTTGTGTATATGTGTGTGTGCATGAATGTGACTGTGTGTGTGAGTGAGGGAGTGTGTGTGTGAGCTTGGATGCAACAAATGTACCTAATGAGTAGGTAGAACATTAAGGAGTCAGATCTGAGCTCAAGATAAGAAAAAGATTATTAAGATTCAGAGATACTAGATTTCTGTAATGAAACCAAAAGGAAACCCAACCAACCGAGCCAGGATGGCGGAGATGGCAATGCCTGCTCAGGTACTCTGTGTAAGCTGCCCCTCCCAGAGTAACAGGTCCTGGAGCTGACATAGGACTGGGGTGTGATGGGTGACAGGGGGTTGGGGAGGGGTGTTGAAGCAGAAGCTGGCTGATACTCCACAGGGCATTTCCTCAGGGGGGTCCAGCCCAGGACATTGGCTTAGATGACATTTAAAATCCTTCCAACCAGATTCTCAGCCTGATGCTACCTGCAGGCTTGACCCACTGAGCTGATAGGCAGAAAGAATTTTGGCCTGGGAGTCGGGAGATAGGATCCTAGGCCCCAGCTTGGCCTAAGGTGCCATGTGATCTCTGCTAGGTTCGTTCTCCTTTCCAACCTCAGTTTTCTCATCTGTCATTTAAATCTAACACTGGATGTGTTTACCTCACAGGCCCTTTTGCAGAGCAAACAATAGATTTAAAGAGCTTTGGAAAGTAGAAGGTGAACATGTGGTAAATAAGTTGATGGGGGTGCAGCCCAACTCCTTTCTTCTACCAAAGACTGACTTCCTGGTTAATGTGGGGTTGTTCAAATACTACCTCGGGAACAGCACACAGGGACATTGTGTGTGTCTCCTTGGAGGCAAGTCTTTCTGGGATGAGTTCCATGAACCGAAGCAGGGCCTGGCACAGAAGCTGCCCACTGGAGTGAAGCAGCGCTGGTGGGCATGGGGGGAAGGGCTGGCCATGGAGCTGAGGAGACTGCTGGGCGGGAAGGGGAGCTATCGGGAGGAGAGAGACCCCATCACTAAGCTGGGGGCAGGACCCTGGATCTGGAACTGGTAACCGGCAAGTAGATGCAATAGTAAATCATTTTTAGGATGAGAACTCAAGATCTCTGGAGGATAAAAGGAGGAACCAGACACCCCATTGAGAGCCCTGAGAGGGCATAGATCTCAGAGATGTGGAAGAAGCTCTGTTAGCAAAGCAAAATGCAAAATGATAAAGGGCCAGAGGCTGATGCCAAACCTTAGAGGTCAGGCTGCATCTGTTTTAGTTCTGCATCTGTAAGGCTGGGATCTGGCCTTGGAAGCCCCTCACAGGGAGCTGAGTCTGTGGGTGAAAGTGAGCACTTCCAACAGAATGAGGAGGACAAGTAACCAGACAGAGCCATGCACTGCCTGATAGCTTCATTCTGGGGTCCTATGCACTTTGCTGTACTTTTTCCCACGTGGCTGCCTGGGTGGCCTACAAGGGTATGTTCGATGACTGCAGATCTGCCAGTGATCAAGCCCCCAGGGCAAGATCACTGACTGTGGGAGACCAAACAGTGGTTTCTAAAGATGTCCACGTCCCAGTCCCCAGAACCTATGAATATGCGTTACACAGCAAGGAGAAATTAAGATTCCCTATGGCATTAAGATTTCTGACATCTAGAATGATAATGTAATAAGGTTGTTGTAAGCCACTAAAATTATGGTAGTTTGTTAACTGCAGCCACAGGATAGACACTGACCTAAGTAAGCCCTTGGCCAAAGAAGGCACTTCCGTATGTACCTCTCACATATCCACCTTGGGGAACCTCAAGTGCAATGTAGACAGCGCTCACATAACTCTTGTCAGGGGATTGCCTGAGGGGCAAAAGGTCTGTCTTTGTATCAGGGTCTATTCCCGAAACACAATTTAATACTAAACTGTACAAAACTTCTGGTCTATTTCCTATGATGTCAAGGTGAATTTCTTTTTTTTAAATAATTTTTTTTAGTGTTTATTATTTGTGAGAGAAAGGTAGACAGAGCATGAGCTGGGGAGGGGTGGAGAGAAAGGGAGACAGAATCCAAAGCAGACTCCAGGCTCTAAGTGGTCAGCACAAAGCCTGATGCAGGGCTCGGACTCAGGAACCAAGAGATCATGACCTGAGCCAAAGTCAGACATTTAACTGACTAAGCCACCCAGGGGCCCCAAGGTGAATTTCTTTTCCTAGCGTGCAGGAGCCTGTACAAGTTAGCTTTTCTATGCCTCCAACCTCATTTCTTCTATCTTCTCTACACACAGGCCAAACAGGTCTCCTGTATCATCAGCCCTCTGTGTCTTCCCTCCTACCGTCCTGTATCCAAGATGCCCTTTTCCCTCTACCTGTTGTAGATCTCAGTACATTCATCTTCCAAGGCTCAATTAAGGTCTCATGCCGTCTCTGAAATCTATCACGGCTGCTGGCAATACGAGTATGGCATGGGCTTTGAAGTTGGACATATCTGGGTCCCATTCTTTATTAGCAGAGGACTTCACTTGCCTCAGCCTCCTTTTCCTAATCTGTACAGTGGGTATAATGCTATTACTTACGTCAAGGGTTTTCCGTGATAATTACACAAGCTGATTAATAGATATAAAATGCTTATCACAAAGAGCTCAACCAATCTTAGCTCTGTCCACTGAGGAAATGGAGCTATTTTTATTTATTCTCCTCTGAACTCTGTGCCATATAATTTTGCACTTAAAATATCTTACTGTCCATTGTCCAAGGCCGTGTCCCTTGGGTGAGTTTTCTTTACCCATTGGTCTATAAGCACTCTTCACAGAGGAACCACATCTCCACAGTTATTCTGAATTCTGCCACATTCCTGTACACAAGCTTGTCTGCCATGTTCTTCTCCATGACAGAGAGTGACAGAAAAATGTAACCTGGTGTTCAGTCCATGCTTGAGGACAAGTACAAGCATACAAGTATGGGCTAGGGTATGAGGTCACAGAAACCTGGGGGAAGAGAGGAATCAAAACAGCCACAGAAATCTGCCAAATGAAACATTAATCCAGTGTGATTGGACAGACAGGAGGAAGGGTAGAGCTAATAGAAGTAAGCAGGAGACCAGATTTGAACAGAGGTTAAATTGGAGGATGGGAGAAATAGTCTGAATGCCCAAAAGGCTGGCCACTGGGCTTTGGATTGTGTGCTGGGGGCTTTGGATGTGTGTTAGGAGGGAGCTAATAAAGGTGCTGTCCTGGCTGTCCAGGGTGTGGACTAGCTGATAGCAGTGGTATTAGGAAGAAGCACAGCCAGTGCAGAGGCTGGGGGTGGGGGCAGATATGAGCTGTGAGCCCTGAAGATCTCAAGGTAAGGATGAGGGAAGATCAGGAGGTGGGGAGGAAAGTTGAGTTGGGAATCCAAGGGGCATCAGACATGTCAGGTCTGACAAGCAGGAAGAGCAAACTCAGGGCTGGGTGACTCTGCCAAATCCATCATTGTCTGTGGCCTCAATTGCCCTAGCCTCATATAAGGCAGTGCATGAGCTCAACAGATGCTTGTAGGTTTGTCACTGATGCTTCAAGAGGTGGCTGTGGGAATTCTTGGCTGGCTCACAGTGGAGCTTCTCATTGAGTAGAGGTTCAGACAGCTCCAGTCCTTCTAGGCTTTCTGGCCAAAGGTAGTTCATATTATGTGGAGCGTGGGTCCTTCTGCTGGTGATTGACTCACCCAACAAAGCTGGAATTCTCAAACAGAAAATTTCTACCCTAAGGGACAGAAGTAATTTCTCTGTCAAAGTTGAAATTCCCTCTTTGGGTATCTGCTATAAGAGAATTCATAGCATGGAGGTTTTTTTTTAAGTTTATTTATTTTGAGAGAGAGGAAGAGAGAGCATGCAAGGAGTGGCAGAGAGAGAGGTACAGAGAACCCCAAGCAGGCTCCACGCTGTCAGTGCAGAGCTCGACACAGGGTTCAAACCCATGAAATGCAAGATCATCACCTGAGCTGAAATCAAGAGTTGGATGCTTAACCAACTGAGCCATTCAGATGCCCCATAATATGGAGATTTCATTTCATTATTTTCTTAGCTTAGTTCCCCTCAACAAACATCTTGTGTCCTGAGAATAAGAAAGTGAATAAGACACTCCTTGTGCTCTGGAGGCTCCCCATGTAGTAGGAGAGAACATAGGCACTGGAAAACAATATATGACACAGTGTGAATGTCTACAAATACAATAGGATATTGAAGAGAGGTCAAATTAATTGTGGTTGGAGATGTCTGAAAAGAATTTATGAGGAGAGACCTTAAGTAAGGCCTTAATAACCATCTAACCAGTGGGGATTGTTAGGGAAAGGTCTCAATTCCTCAAAGGAATCCTTTTTCTAGACCAGGGTTTCTCACTCAGCGGTATGACATTCTCAGTTGGGGGAGGGGCTGTTCTGTTTAGCAGCATCCCTGACCTCTACCCAATAGATTCCAGAAGAGCCCCACTAGTTGTAACAATAAAAATGTCTCTAGACATTGCCAAGTGCTTCCTAGTGGGCAAATCTGACTCTAGTCAGGAACCACTGATCTAAATCAGGGATTAGCAAACTTTGGCCTGAGGACCAAATCTGACCTGCTGCCTACTGTCTGATCTGATCTGACAGCCAAAAATGTTTGTTTCTAAATGGTTTAAAAAAAAATCAAAAACATATTTCGTGACACAGGGAAGGTATATAAAATTCATATTTCAGTGTCCATAGATAAAGTTTTATTGGGACACTACCATACACATTCACTTACCTTCAGTCAAGACCATTTGGGGGCTACACTGGCAGAGCTGAATAGTTGTGACAGGATACATATGGTCCACAAAACCTAAAATATTTGCTATGTGGTCTTTTCCACAAAAGGTTTGTTGATCCTGACAGTGAATGATCTCAAGGAAGAGGCAGCACAGAGAAAATGGTGCTGGTGTGGGTTTATACACAAAATGCCAGCATTTTCCTGGGCTGTACACCTGTGAGGAGCAGGGGAAGCACCAGAACAGGGATCAATGGATAGATGTGACTGAGGGCAGAGGAATGTTTGAGACCTCTACGTTGGGGAGGTACTCCGAGAACTGAGAATGAAGAAAACCCAGGGTCTTCCCCTTGTTGAGAGCAGGAAAGGTCTCCAGAGAAGCTATAAGACTGAGTGACAGCTAATGTCTCCAATAGGTCTAAAATTCTAAGATATTTGTGAAAACTAAACAGATGAATATTACCCAGATTTTGCCAACATCCTAATATAGTTGTAATTCCTGAGTTTTAGTACTTATTTGAAATCTATCATCCAACCTATATTAGTTTTCTAGGGCTTATGCAACAAGTTATCATAAGTTGGGGGCTTAAAATAACAGAAATTATTCTGTTATAGTTCTGGAGGTTGAAAGTCCAAGATCAAGATGTGGGCAGGGCTGTGCTCTGTGTGAAGGCTCTAGGGAAACCTCCTTCCTTGCCTCCTCCTACCTTCTGGTGGCTGCTGGCTTCCCTTGGCATTCTAACTTTGTGGCTCCAATCTCATATGCCCATCCTCTCTGTATATCTCTGTGTCCTTCCTCTTACTTTAAAGACACCAGTAAGGCCCGCCCTCATTCACTATGACCTCCTCTCAGCATAACCAATTACATCTGCAAAGACCTGGTTTCCAAATCAGTTCACATTCTGAAATTCTTTGTGGACATGAATTTGAAATGTGGGGGGGGGGGCACTATTTAACACCTTACCCAAGCCAACTTCTTTTAAGTGATGGTACATGACACAGGTCACAGGCCCTAATATTATGCTTGTTAGCTAGTGTTTTTCCCCTTCTTCTCATGATAAACCCATACAAACAAGATAATTGAAACAAGAATGGGACTTTGTTCTTACTCAAAATTCTAAAGAAGACATCATTTAGCTGTTCTTAAAATTTTGTTTTCAAAAGAATATGAATTGTGTAGTAGAAATCCGAAGCATAGGAAAAAAAAAAGTTTAAACCACAAGTATTCCCCCACCATCTAGCATTAATCAAAGTGAAATTTTAAGATTATCCGTAATCTCAATAGTTAGGTATTGTATTTAGGATTAACAAGAAAATTAATTTGCGTTTGTAGTAGACACGTTAGTCATCCAAAATCCATTTGCTTCCTGCATTCCCCAGACTTTGAGTTAATCGTGTGTAGATGTAATGTGCATTAATTTAAGACCAGGCTACAAGACAGAGGAGGGCCATTCAACCTACATTAGACTTTTCAAGAACAAGAAAGATGCCTTTATTGTGATACTTTGGGGTTGTTTGTTATTGCAGAAGAGCCTAATCTATCCTGGTTGATTCATTGTCCCTTAAAGTTACTGTTTCACATATAAACTTTTATGAATACATCTATCATTCTTAGCAAAAATGGATATTGAGCACTCTCTTTTATATAATTCTCAGACATCATTGGTTTGACAGGAAATGGCATTAGACTCAGCAGTAAACTTTCTTTCATTTTTGGCCCTTAAGAGTTTGAAGTTCTTGTGATGTGTGTATGTCTTAACAGTAGAAGACTGAGAGAATAGTTTTGAAGTGTGTTCCAGAGGCATTACAGCATAATGGCTCTGATGATGAGTGCATGTAGACCACTTCATGGCACATAATAGGCATTTAATAAATATTTGTTAGATGAGTGGAAATTGGAAGCATACATAAGAATAATGATAGGCATTTAAATTCTATAGCTTTGTTTTCAAAGTAAGTTACCTTGGTTATTTAAATTTCAGTTAAATATAATGATTAAAAGCAGTGGTTTTCTCACTTTATAGGAAGTGTCTTGAGTGTCCACTTGCTTCTTTGAAAGAATTTTTTTTCTCCTGGTAAAAATAGGTGAAATACAGAGTAATGTATTTTAACAATGAGACTACTGCCTAGGTGATTGTCACAAATCCTTTTAAATAGCATATAAATGAAGGCTCTGAAGTCAGACTCAGTTTTACAATCGGTATACCTGTGTGAACTTTTGCAAGTTATTTTATTTCTCCAGCCCTCCATTTCATATTGGAAAGATGATGGTAATAATTAGATACCAGAATTATTATAATAAAGGAGACGGTGTATGTAATACTTAATATAGCGCCTGCCACACCAGTAAGTGTTGAATGAGTACATTATTGTATGTAAATATATGTAGGTAGGGACACACATACACACAATCGATATTCATTATTTGCAACTTCTGTATTTGTGAATTCACCCACTCACTAAGATTTATTTGTAACAACAAAATCAACACTCATGGCACATTAATGTTTGTTTGTAGACATGTGTAAAATGGTGAAAAATTTGAGTTGCCCCATGGGCATTTTCTTAGCTGAAGATGAATAAGGCAATCCTTGGCCTTTTGTTTCAAATTTCATACTGCAAATAAATGTCTTTTTTTGCAATCTATTTAGTGCCAGGTTTTACACATTTTTGTGGGTTTTGTTGGTGACTTTATTATTTAAAATGCCCCCCAAAGGTAGTGCTGGAGTGCTGTCTAGTGTTTCTAAATGCAAGAAGGCTGAGATGTGACTTATGGCAAGAATACATACATTTAACTTAGCTTAGTTTAGGCATGAGTTGTATCTTGTTGACTTTGAGTTACATGTTAATGAATCAAGAATGTATATTAAATAAGGTATCTTTAAACAGAAGCACACATAAAGCAAGGATCTATATTGATCAGTGGGTCAAAATGTAACCATATACTCACAGTAACCTAACCCTGAATTCATCCTGAGGAGCAATGGTTTGGTCTTTGCTAATTCAGTGTTCTTGGAGACTTTATGAAGAACATAACTAACTATGAATAACAAGAATTGACTATGTCAAAAGTTATGTCCATTACATTTATATAAAATTTTTCAAGAAGTCTGTTCATCACGAAAAACTGAATAAAAAGATATAATATTTTAAAGATCCTAGTGTGTAGTAAAACTATAGTTCAGAGGGCAGAATCTAGACTAATAATAGATGATCACAGGGGCGCCTGGGTGGCTCAGTTGGTTAAATGTCTGACTCTTGATTTCAGCTCGCGTCACGGTCTCATGGTCATGGGATCGAGCCCCATGTTGGGCTCTGTGCTGAACATGGGACCTGCTTGGGATTCTCTTTCTCCCTCTCTCTCTGCCCCCCTGCTCTGCTTGCATCCTCACACTCACTCTGTAAAAAATACATAAAAAGATCATAACTGATAGTGTTAAAGACATTCTATCAGAAACATCACATTCATTGTTTTACTTACTCTTCATAAAAACCATGAGGTCTAAAGTATAATTATCTCCATATTACCAAAGAGGGAAGTAAGACTGAAGGCAGAGTGACGTGCCTGATGTTATGTAGTGAAATAATGTAACGGGAGCTTGAACTCAGGGCCTCTGATTCCATGTTTCAGGACCTTCATCTCCAGGTAGTGATAAATAATGCTTCATAAAATGATCTCCAGATTTTTGCTCCCCTAATGAACAGCAGAGTTCACACTCTAAGGCTCTCACTAAGATGATTGGAAGCAGCAAAGCCACAAAGATATGTGTATAAACTTTAAATCAAGCATTTCTCATTTGTAGGAACAGTGAGCAATGTGGGGAAAAGAACAGATAAGCAATGATCTCGTCCACTCTGCTTGTTTGTGTGTGTGTGTTTATCATATATTCCTCTTCTGCAATCTTGTTGTTTCTCTCCTTTCCTTCCTTATTTTCTATGGAAAATGAGTGAGACAGAGCTTCAGAACTTTTCCATAAATTTCTATGCCAGACACGGAGTTGCTTATTTGAGTTCTCTGTTGAATGAATAAAGATCAGGGTGTTCTGGATCTGTTTGTAAGTTACATAAATTCAAATTTTAAATAATATATGCACTCCAGGTTCAATCAGCACCTCAGATTTGCATATAAGATTTTATATACTGCAGCAGTTCTATCATCTGAATCAGGTTATTCAGTTTGCCAACATAGCCTGTCTAGATACTTGTTTTAATAGATGCAAACAATACTTTGTCAAACCAGAGGATCTTCATAGCAGTGCATTTTCTTTTAAATTGGAAAAGGTAGCATGTTCTAAGATGTCATCTCTAGATCGATGCATTTGTTCTGATGATGTCTTTGGCTTTTCTAATTCTTACAAATGCAACAAGTAATAGATTCATATAATTGCAGACCTGAAAGGTGCTTACCCATCATTATTTCCCAACCATGTCATTTTCCCGATGAGGAAACAGGCCTAGAGAGGTAAAGCCATTTGCCCAGGGTGATATACCAGGTTGATGGCAAAGAGCTTTCTTTTGTTTTGCAGTAATCTTCCATGATGTCAGCTGTCAAGAGAAAACATACCAATCTGGCCACTGACTGTAGTACAGCGAATAGGGTTTAAATGCATAAGCAGTGTGAGGCTAGCTAAATTCTTTTGGCCATGACTTTTGTACACTGGATCACAAGTGGCTTGGAGCAATGATTCGATCAAGGCTGCTGTCTTTTGATTTTATATTTGATGACCAGAGAAACAAAAGATCAAAGACTGGATGGATTTAAAGATTTTAACAATGAGACTACTGCCTAGGTGATTTTCACAAATCCTTTTAAATAGCATAAACTCACTTTTCTTTTTTGGATGATCAAATAGTGGTATAAGACAGTTGATGATTTCAGCAGCTTTTATGATGTGGTTATACCTTTGTTCCAGAAAGTGTTCTTTAACACATTTTTATGAAGGAATAGAGTAGAACAATAAAATTGTCAGTTTCCTGTGCTTAAGCTGAAAACTGTCAATAGAAGATGTGGTCAGGGCTTGGAATCCATACACAGAATGCAATACTATTCAGAAAAAAACTCTGAGAGATTTTCTGGCAACTACTCTTAAATCAACTATTAAAGAACCCTAAAACTGTCTAGTCTATGAAATTGAGAAGGCACTTGTAAAGTAAGAATCTTACCTAAAATAATTGGTAGTAAGTGTCCCAGACTGTATTCTCATCCTTTGTAATATCTGTATTATTTAAACGTCAGTGTCAAAAGTCTTGTGTAACGTTCAGGTTGGTGGAATAATCAGATTTAATGGATTATTGGATTATGATAAATGAATTAATGGATTTCCCTTGAGTACAACAAATATATTTCTTTACATTTTATTTATTTATTTATTTGTTTGTTTATTTATCTATTTATTTATTAACATTTATTTATTTTTGAGAGACAGAGAGACACAGACATTGAATATGGGAGGAGCAGAGAGAGAGAGGGAGACACAGACCAAAGTAGGCTCCTGGCTCTGAGCTGTCAGCACAGAGTCTGATGCAGGGCTGGAACCCACAAATCATGAGATCATGACCTGAGCCGAAGTCAGACACTTAACTGACTGAGCCACGCAGGCACCCCATATTTCTTTACCTTTTAAAAATCAGTGTAAATTACTTCTATCCTCTAGCCCTAAAGACAGATTAGAAGATCCATCTTGGTCATTCTTTGGGGTGCTCTTTAGGGCCACACAAGGGCCTAGAGGCATGTGGACATCCTCAAAGAGATCTCAGCCTGTGGACTCTGGCTACTTTATGGTCATCTAGGATGCTGTTGTGTTCTGGGCCACAGGCTGTAGGTGAAGTCCCAGGGCTTCCTCAGAAGTGGATCTCACTTTCCTGTCTCCCTCTCAGGCCTGTCTCCCTCTCCTGTCTTCCTTCAGGTCGGTGACTTCCACTGATGGTTTCATCTCCTTTGTGCCAAGTGATGCTATGGAAAGGAAGGCCAAAACTCCATTATGAACATTTCTGAGGGATGTCCTGCCACCTGAGACACACTGCTTTTAATATGCCCAGGTCTTTAGCCTTACTGCAACCCTCTTTCCCCTTGCTCCTAACAAGCTAGTTCCTTTCCTGATATTAGTTAGGCACACACTTCTTTGACACACGGACCCCCTTGTTATTCAGATAGCCTGATGTGCCTTTGTTCATTCCATGCTTGGCATGTTAAAAACCAGACTTCAAGGCTTAGGCCTCATTTTGGAATGAAGTGGAAAATACCTTTCATTTTTATGAAGTGAGTCCATAGGAATATAAGGCAATTAATTAATTTCTCAATAGGTTATTCTGTTATCTAACTTGTTATGTGACACTGACACCAAGCCAGTTTACTTACTTGAAAGCTTAGAAATATGACATTTTGTGTTTTCTTACTTTACTCTCAGCCTTCAGAGAGCCAGTTTCTCCTGTGTGGGTTTTCTAGTAATTGTCTGCTGGGCACACACATTGTTGAGTCTATAGCTTTAATTATGAATCCATCTAGGTTTTCAAGAGGACTTTGACCACTTTGAGGTATCATGAATTGCAGCCATTCTTATTGTGGGTGATACTGGCTAAAGACATAGTCTGGGAGTTTTGAGTGTAATCATCTAAACTGAGAGTCTTCAGTCAGTCAACAACCTATGCATGGTTGTTGTCTACACCACCTATTGAGGTTTCACAACCAAGAAGCATGAGACTGGGATTGAAGGTGCACTCATGAATTCCCACTGTAATTATATCTTGATTAGTGTAAACTGCTAATGATTATCATCTTCATTTTGCTTTTCAGTCAACAGAGCTGATGAAATCTTAATACCTGGACCTTTCATTTTCAGTTAGTAAAACTCATATATCAAGAATGCTGCTGGACAGGGGAAGCAAGAACTAACTCTGGCAAAATGGGAACATTTTACTTGCTCTTTCTTAACACAAAGGGGAGATCATTTTTAGTGAAAATGATTAAGAAAGATGTCCATAAGTCTGCTTAACCCTGATGATTTAATATTCAAGAGTTTTGCCTTAAAAAATGTTATTTCAGGGGCGCCTGGGTGGCTCAGTCGGTTAAGCGTCCGACTTCGGCTCAGGTCATGATCTCACGGTCCGGGAGTTCGAGCCCCGCATCAGGCTCTGTGTTGACAGCTCAGAGCCTGGAGCCTGTTTCAGATTCTGTGTCTCCCTCTCTCTCTGCCCCTCCCCTGTTCATGCTCTGTCTCTCTCTGTCTCAAAAATAAATAAACGTTAAAAAAAAATTAAAAAAAAATGTTATTTCATCCAGTGCCTAGGATGGAGAGTGAATTATACCTAGAAATTCATAGAATCCCGAGTTACCATCTTATTCATCTCTCTGTTTCCAGCAAGATTCCCTTTAAGTCTTAAGTCCCATCATCTGGCATGGTTTAAATGCTCTCCCTTTCACCACTGGGTATTAATAATGCTCTCGTTCTATAAACATTCCTCAGCTACCCACCCTATGGGCAGTAAATGTGTCTTAACATCATGCATCATGTTCTCTTAAGCTCCTTGTCTTCTAAAGGCCTACTGTTCAGGCTCAGTCTGTTTTTCCTTTTTAGAATCTTTGGAAGAACAGCTGGCCATCAGTCTAAATTCCACAATCCTCTATGTGTCTCATGTGTTATTAAGTAATGCTTCAGCTTCTCGTCTTCTGGCTAAGTAATCTTACATCCTTTAACCATTACTCATACACCTCTATTCTTTAAGCCACCTCTCTGGATCTTTCCTACACTTCCTGGCAATCTACAATCCATCCCATATGGCTTTGAAAGGATATTAGATTGCTGTGGTAACCACAAACTTATGACCAGATACATGAACCTCTCATGACCAGTAAGTGAGATTTCTGACTTCCTCTTTCCAAACACTCCCTTGTCTCATGTTCACCACGTTCCCAGTCTCTGTGAGGGCAGCCTCTGTGTCTGCCTGGTAGAACTGATGTCAGTGTGGGACATGGGAAAACATGGAGTAGGAATTAGGAGATCTGGCTTACAGTCTTTGTTTTCTCTATGGCCAGGATGTCTAGGAACTAACTTTTATCAAGCAGGCACAACAAAGACATGAGTTTGAACCGTTACCCCATCTTATTTTAGGAAATATTCTCACTATAGTTAAAGTAACTCCATCCTGAGTTGCCATGTGAATCTAGTTTAATTTTATTTCAAAACTTTTATTCTCTTTATATCTGTTGCCCCTTATGATTTTTTTTTGAATAAATAGGCTTCTGAATGAGTGCAACTTAATATACTTGTTCTGTGAGTTAATTAAAAGTATTTCTATTCCAGATTTCAAGTTGCATGAGGGCTGGGGTGGTGTTGTATATTAATGTGGAACCTGATGCCAATGCAGAGTAGGATGAATGAAACATGAAAATACAGATGCCTTGTAAGATTGAAGTGAAAGTAAGGCCCATGCCAGATGCTGTCCCTCCAGTCTAATGCTTCCCAACCCTGTCTACACACTTGAAGCACCTGCAAAGCTTTAAAACCAGCTGTTGCCAGCCCCTCCCTCAGGGATTCTAATATAATTGGACTGGGGTGGGGCCTAGAGTCCATAAGCGTTCAATGTCTTACAGGTGGTTCTAACCCTTACCAGACTGGGAAACACTGATCTAACCCAGGGCTTTCCAAATTTAGTTTGCTTATCAGTCACCCTAAGCTCTCCTAAATGTGGATTCTCATCTAGTGGTCCAGGTTGGGACTTGAGATTTGCATCTCCAATAAGCTGCCAGGTGATGTTGATGATCTTGGTCTGTGGAGCACTCTTGGGGTTGCAAATTTTAAGCAGCATCACCTTCATTAGCTGTTAATGGCACCCTTGTTCTAAAAATTCTTCAATAGAAATCATTTACATTCTCTCTCATGCACTCCCTTTTAACTGTGTCTGCATGGCAACAATGAAGTATGCAATTTGTGGTCAAGCCATAGTTAAATGAATGATTATGGATGATACATCTAAATAATTCGGGCTCTAGCTTGGCCTCTGTTCCCCCAGGGACTAAATTAAGCTAATGATTTTCTAACATTGATTTGCAAAGTCTTATCTAGCCTAAAACCTCTTCTTTATTTGCAATCATCCCCTGCCCACCAACTTCATTGCTCAGTATCTGAAGCAGTGGTATAAGGCAATGGTCTTTAAACTTATAGGGATTGGAGGACCTTCTTGCTTTAGCATTTGATGCTCTGGATTCTCTTGATCCAAGTGTTGGGAATACCTAACATGAGAGAGGAGAGTGTCTCCATCTGTCTCAGAAGACCTCAAGAAGTTCTAGGGTTGCTTCGAAGTCTGATAGAGCTGACTTAGAATAGCATCAAACCTTCAGATGTAGCAGTTTCCAGTTTTCCAATAAAAGTACTTTATTTCTAGATTAAATCCAAAGAAATACATGCAAAATATATGCATAGCTAATATTCATATTCAGTTAGTTTTAAATATGAAGTAGAGGCAATTTTCTTAACTTGCAAACTGTGGATTTTTAAGGACAATTCGACTTTTAGGGATATATGCTTAAGGTCGCTCAGCACAGAGGTGAAGTGGAGAAACCTGATTGGGGGAAGCATGCTGGTTGGGGGTGAAAAATAGATACACGAATTCTCTTCAGGGAACAATATCAGTACTGACTTCTCTGAAATTATTCCTAAGGGTTCAGCTTCCTTCAGCCCACACCAAAAGGCTATCCTCTCTCTGTGTCTACCTCTGAACTTAGCCTGTACTTTATCTGTGCTGTGTTTCTGGCACCAGTCACTTTTCTCATCTTTGAATCCTCCATAAATATTCATAGGACATAAGAAATGATCCAGGAAGCTGGCTCTCTAGTTGAATAGCTGATGCTGGTGGATAAGTAAATCATTCCCATCCGTGAGCACAGGGTATGGATTAAGGGAAGCCGGGGATGGTGGCAGTGGAATGAAAGAATAGGAGCTAGGACCCGTCCTCAGGGTTCAGCTCACCAGTCTCCAGCCTCTGGCAACACTGCCTGGGATCTGGGTGATGCTCTCCAGCTCCCCGCTCTAAGATGGCATCTGCTGGCACAGGCATAGGGGTGCCAGTGAGTCAATGAGTCCCCATCAAGGAAACCCACTCTGCCCTCTGGGACTCTGCCTCTTGTCTCAGGTTCATGAGGAAAGACATTTCCAGCAGTGCCCACTTAGCAGGTCATTGATTCTTGTAAGCAATAAGCAAAGTATGTAGTAGGGTGATGTCATAACTCCTAGTATCCAAACAATAAGTATTTGTGTCATAATAACTCAGCCAGCATGTATTGAAGGAAAATTTAATATTTGCATTTCATCCTTAAATAATTACATTCAGTAATGGGTGCATTTGCCTGTTGGACACAGCATAGCTTCTCAAACCTTTAGATTAGATTGGACATTGTTAACCTTTGTTTTTTGCTCCTCACAGGTTGGCTAGATAGATTGGAGGTGGACAGCAGTCTCCAAAAATCCAGGTTCACAGGAATATGAACTCATTCAAAGGGTGGTAGCATCCAATGTTCAGACTGTGAACTTCCTCAGGAGGGTGGTTGCCATGGTGTCTAATGGATATCTCTATGCTTTTCTTAGGATTTTAAATAATCCTATGGTTTTCCTATATGTTGACTGCATCATCCCAGAGCACCTCTGCACAGAGTTTGGGAACTGTGGCCATAACCAAAGATTTTGACACTGAACTCAGAAAAAGCAAAGCACCTTTACTGAATGGTGTCTAAGTCTAAATGCTGTGAATGCATTATACCTACAATGCGACAGGTGTTTTTAAGATCAGTCTGGACTGGAAGGATGCCTTCCTACTAGCAGAATTTCCTAAAGTAAAATTCCTTTTCTCACACAGGTAGCTTTATGGGAATAAACTGCTGCCCTTATTCAACAAGGGTTTATTTAACACATACTATGTGCCCTACCTGGTTCTGGGTACCTGGGGTACAGTGGCAGACAAAACAGATAAAGATCCTGCCCTCATGGAGCCTACAGTCTATCCCCCTGTTTTCAACACACAGAAGAGTGTGGTGTATCGCAGACTTAGGATTCTTTTGTCAAACAACATGAGAAAATTATAAAAGGACTTTCATCTTCTCTAAAGTTCTGTTTAATGGCTTATTTTCAAAGATTAGGTTTCTGTAGGAAACAGGCATACTTAAGATATTTAGAACCCAATCAGTGACTGCAACTAGAGGGAATTATTCTATATTAATGAAAATCAATGATCTATGAATACTATAATAATGAAGACTCATGATATATGAATGTAGTGTGGATGAGGAAGCAGTTCCTGTTAATAGGCTGATTATAATTAGAGTTTTGATATAAAATTGAATTGGAATAATGATTGTGATAAGCCATCCTCGCCTTTATTTCTTCTCAGGAAATGTTTATTGGTACATATTTTGGAACATGAAATGTTTTATAGTGTTCTTTAATTTCATTCATGGCATACAAGAAATGGCACATGGCTTTTCCTATCTTGCAGCCTTGGATAGAGGAGCTCACTTCCAAACATATATGAAAAGGAAGAGAGTTGCTTCATTTTATCTAAGTAATGAGAGTGATTTTGGGGATCTGCTATTCAGTGGGAAAACGGCTTTTCCCTGTATCTTTTGGAGAAATACGAGAAGCTGGGGCCTTTACATCATATTCTGACTGAGCCAGCTTTCTCCCAACCTGTTTTCCTCCAAATCAACGATAAATTAATAAATAAATCACCACAAATAAAATCTTCTGCAATTTAAGACCTGGTTATGGTGCCACACATCCCCTAAGCAGTGTTTTCTCCACTTTGCACTAAAACAAGTTAGCATGAAATGTGGCCTATATGTAAGTTGTAAAATAAAAATGTTTTCCCTCTGCATCAAGGAGTGTATATCCACTAGTATAAAACAAATCACTGTAATCTGCAACTGACAAATAACCATTCCTAAGATCTTGATTTATAGCCTTCTAAGTCTTTATATAGTTTTAAATATGTGGGTGTGTATAATTTAATAAGTAATTTGGTTTACACCCTACATATAAACACATCTTTGATTTACATTATATCCTAAGCATTTCTCCAGGTCACTAAATATTAATTTTTTTTCTAAAATGTGTTTTTGATTGCTGCATTGTATTTCAGAATGTAGATGCCCACAATTTATGTAATCTCTCCCCAAATACGAACATCTCACTTGTTTTTAACCCTGTAAGGTTTAACAAAATCATTCAATATTTAAAATTAGCTATCATGAGTCATCTAGGAAAAAGTGAAAATCTACCCAGGTGATTGTGCCTGAAATTAACTAGTCCTTTTCTTCTTTTATTGATCATGTTGGTTGAGCATGTACCATCTAGACAAGAGGCCCTGTCCTCTGGGAGAGATGCATAGAGAGATACGCTTTGAGCCTTGCCTTTGCCTGGTTTGCAGGAATTGAGGCATTTACCTGCAGAAGAGACTGGAAGACTGAGTTGTCCATCCACACTGACAGCTGTCTCCTCAGCCAGGCTGCTGAAAGGCCTAGGCACATTTAACTGTCAATAGCATTTGCAAAAACAAAACGCCCCCCCCCACCCCCCGCCCTCAAACAGTGATACTTGCTGGAGGATTCCTACTGTTAGTAATTTGATTTAGGGTGGGACAAAAAGAGAAAAAGGAAAGGCAGATGATCATAGGCACTGGGAATTGGAAAAAATTGTTTTAGGGAAAATGCGTATTTCCAAATAATCCCTTCTGAGAACAGATGTTGAAGCCCAGGAAAAGTGTTCTGACTGTTTATTTGGCCTATTGCTCCCTCAGCATCATTGGAAACTAGTTGGCATTAAACTATGGTGCTGGTCTTTGACTCAAAAGATCTGGCCTTTGCCTTTGTCTTTGCCACTTATTAGAGGACCCTGTGATAGCTGACTTATCTCCCTGAACTTAAAGCTACCTTATTGGTCAAACAGGATTTGGGGGCAGCTTAAAGAAGAAAATACATGGAACAGACAGAATGGAATAAACTGCATAATGTCAAACAAACCTGAAGAATTAGTATTATGGATAAGAACACCTTAGGTGAGAAAGCCACATACTTTGGAAGAAGTAAATTCCAGAAAATATTTCAATAGCCTCCAAGTCCTTTGTGAGGATGGACTAAGTTTTGTTAGTCCTAAAGCCTAGAAAGCATCAGGAATGAATGAAAGAGGTAGAAAGGAAACGACAGGAGAGGAAGGAAGAGGAGAGTAACGGAGGAGAGAGAGAAGGGGATGCCAATGAAAGCTGCACATTTGGGGGTTGAAGAGCACCCTGTGCCGTGACCCAGAAGGCAGACAGGCAGGTAAGAATACCATTGCCTGCTGACTGTGTTATCCTCTTTTCTGGCTAAGGATACCCACATGGTGATCTGACAAGTAAAGCTTTGAGATCTATTGATAAATTCTGTTTGGTTGGTTGAGAAAGTACCTGCTCTAATCTCCCAAGCAGTTATTTCCAAAATTTTTACTAATTGCTTTCTCCTGTATGATGTGAAATCGGGTGTGACCCCAGAAGTTAGAATGACGAACTCATTCCTGTTTGGCTGGAATCGTCCCTGTTTTAGCACTGGGAGTGCCACGTCCTGGGAACCTTCTCAGTTCCTGGCAAACTGGGATGGTTGGTACCATGCCAGAAACTTGGAGTGAGGGTTTAGATGCCGTGTTAAATGAATCCAAGTAAATGGCTTCCTGTTTAAAAGTAAAATTTCCAGGATGATGTGCATAATTTGAACTCTCTAAAATGTACAGAAATAGGCCACCTTGGCAAACAGACAGAAGTTGGTTACAATACTAACTTCCGTTATATCCAATTGAAACCAAAAGACAGAGGAAGACTGGGCTGTGTGTCTCCACTTTGACAGGTTGCCTTTCTATAATTTAGGCTTCACCTCCCCACCCCCACTCAGAATCTTGCCAGTGATTCTCTAATACTTATATTTATATTGACTGGTACAGCACTCAAGCCCTAAATGATACAATTTAGAAGAGATAAGAAAACTCTTGGTCACCAGTACTTTATTCACTTCTAATACAAAGAGGATCCATCCATCCATTCATTTATTTAGCAAAAGGCATGGGATATACATTGCGCGAGTGCCATCAGGCAAGGTGCCGACTTATGGAGAGTCTGGTCGTATACAATGTTACGTTACAGAGTGAGGAGGTGTGCTGAGAGAGGTGCACACAGGGTGCTCTGAAAATACTTTTGTCCTTAGATCACCTGTGGTTATTCTACCAGGATAAAAGCAAACATAGGAGAGAGATAGTATTCCAAACTATTACTCAGGACAACTTAGCCAACAGTCTGCAAATAGCTACTGAGAACTTGCTCTTTGACAAACATTATGCAAGACATAAAGGGGGTATTGAAAATGGCTTTCATGTCTGGTGGTTCTTAGAAATCAAGTTTTGGAGACTGAGTTGTTTCAATTGTCTCAAGCATTAGAACAAGTTGAGTTTATTTTAGTTACTCTGAACTGGCTACAGATCCTGATCTTCTGTTCAAAATACTGGGGGCTGAATGTGTTATGAGAGTAAGACTTTAACTATGTAATTAGGTCCATATACTATATATTATGTTTTAGCAGATCTAAGCACTCTATACTTAGAGACATTAATCATTCTATTGCAACATGTATGTATGTTTATATAAGTGATTATATATATATCATATATCGCGTATATTTATTTTTAAATTTACATTTATATTATATATATAAATATATAAATTTATATGAAAATATATATTTATATAAAGATGACAAATAACCTCTTCTGAATTCTTGTCATGTCTTAATAAAAAATGAATCATGGAGAAAAATTTGAACTTTAGAGGTTTTTTATTTTTTCTGAGTAGAAACAAGGGACTACAGACCTGTATTGGAGAATACGGCACACACCAAAGTGTCCATTATTGATGTATAAGTGTTATGATCTAATTTCCCTTAGCCATGCACACACACGAGCGTGCACGCACAACTAAGATTATAAGGCGCTGTTTAAGAAATGTCCAATGAATTGCGTGGTTAGTAAGTGCTTTGAGTTTAGAGAAGGGAGAGCCACTTACTTGGGTTTCCAAGGCCTCACAGAGCAGAGGGAACTGAACAGCACCCTGCAAGGCAGTGGTTAGCCAGGAGGAGAGGAATGGTGGCCCAGGCTGGGGGGACTGCCAAAGTTAGGCGGTGCTGTGTCTCAGCAACTCAATGTATATATGAGTTTCTGCTTGGGACAAGGGATCGGAATTGTTATTTAATTTTTGTAATATAAATGTATAACATTAGCTGCTATTTTGGAGAAACTTTTATATCTTGGCTAAATGGAGAAATTGATTAGGGGTTTAAAAAATGCCAAGTAATTATTATTTCCTTCTTCCTCATAGATAAAGATGTGGCATTTCAGTTACTGCCTACAAAATAATTGGCTTTATTGCTGTGGGATGTAGTATGTGACTTTCTTTTATGTGAAGATCTAGGAAGACTATTGTGTAGTCACTTTCAAACAAAATTTGGCAATATTTGTGTTAGTGATTCTCAACATTGGCTGTACTTTGGAAGCATGGATCAAGGTGGTGTGGGAAGGGGACATTAAAGCCTCCTGCTTCCTGGCTCCTACCCAGAGATTCAGATATAATTGAACAGAATTGGTCTGGGGAACAGTCCGGACACAGAGATTTTTAAAGCTCTTGCTGAGTCTAATACTCGCCCAAGGTTGAAAACTACTGGTTTTGATGAATGAACTGTTGGTTTTAAGTTGTACATAGAGGAGGTGAAGTCAGTATTTAGCTACATATTTTTGCAATTAGAATAAAAACATAAAGCATGAAATTTAAATAAAAATGAACTATACATCAACTAAAGTGTTTTGTTATAAACATGTTTTCAAGCCAAACCATAATCTTTACCCTATTTGTATTCATTTTATTAGAATAACATACTTTTGCCAAAGAACTATGGATGTTATGGTCCATGCTCACACATAGATTTAGCATTATGATCTGGAAACTGCTCTCTTCCCATATAACCTCGCTATTTGGCATTCAGTCAAAGCCATAAAAGAGAAAGAGCAAGCTTGTACAATTTTGTTCCATCTGCACACTATGGGCTTTAAAGAGATGGTGACCCTGAATTTTAACCTTGTGGAAACCAGAGACATCAGAGATTTGCCAAAGGTGACACAGCTCAGGGGGTGATGGAATCCAATCCAACCTTGATTTCTGACTTTGATCCCACACGGTTTCCACTCTCTCACGCTGCTGCCTTTTCTTGCCTTTACAGGAAATATAAACTGGGTTGGGATTGGTGAGGACAGTTGGTAATAGGAGCATAAGAAAAATTAAACTTTGCAGCGGTACACCAGGTAGTGGAATTATTAAGGAGGAGAAGCTATAATACAGATGCAGCGTTAACCTACTTTCTTGTGTGAGAGATAAGATTATCTTATTTGATGGACATTCTGTTGTGCATCACTCCTGCTGGAAAGTGGTATAAGAGGTATCAATAGATAAAATTGGCTCAGATGTTTTTTTAGGGCCCAGTTTAGAGAAAAGTGAGTTATGCTTTAAGAATCAATGTTCATTCTGATCGCAAGCATTTGATATGTTTTCCTTGCCATAAAAAAAAAAAAAAAACAATAGATAGATATAAATCCTCAGAAATTGATAGGGTTGCAGGAAACTTTGGAAGCAAGATCCAATTTCCTTCTGAAAAGTGTGTAGAAGTCCTTTTACATACAGGTCAACTGAGTATTTGTAGCTTTTATTAGCATTTCTAAGTCACAACAGAATGATACTGGGTAACAGCTGGTGTGGTATGGCCCACTTTTCAGCTTTATTTTCACATGGTGATATATGACTGATCTGGTAATGAGGCCTTTAAGAGACATCCTATTTCTCTAAGTCCCTATAGAAATAATACCATTAAGTTTCATCCAAGCTAGGTAAAACTTCCCCATCTGGTGAAATCTCTGGGTTGAGAAGAAAAGACTTTTTCAAGATTTTGCCACAATACAGTCATTCCTTGAATCAAAATGTTATTTAGCAAGTATTTATTTGCATGTTTGTTATTTAATCTGAAAAAAAAAAAGCCCACACGAAACTGATTTGAAAGGTTGGGGAGCTGATTAAGTATTACTTACTATTGAGGTTCCAGATTTTAGCTTTTCTTTGGAATGGCCCTAATGTTCTTGGTTTTTCCAAGTCTACTCTATATTACAGGAGCAAAGAATGAACAGAAGGTACTGCTATATTGCATTATGACTAATGGGGCATATGAGAATTTAAATTTCTTTTTCTTCTGTAAAATATTTGGATTAGAACCTTTTTCCAAATTTAAATTAAATCCTATGTAAAACAAAGATGACTGAGGTCTAGAAAAGTATCTAAATTTGCTTATTATAAAATTGCTTATTAAGAAGTATAAAAAGAGTCTTTAGAGGTATTGTGAGGAACATTGACCTTGGAAATTAAGGATTTGATTTGGAGTCTTGCCTTCCCCATAACTAGAAATGTCACTGTCAGTGAATCATGTGGCTTGTGCGAGGTCCATCAGGTGAGAAATGGGATAGTAATTCAAGTCATAGCTATTGGGAGGATGAAAGCACATTGTATGTTGTAGTACAGAAGAAAGTTATTTTTACTTTCTGTTGGTAAACTCCTTCAAGTTAGGTTCTTTTTTTTTTTTATTTCTGGACCAAAAATAACTGAAGGCTCACAATGGAATGTGTTAAGTTAATAGCTAGGGCTGTGCAATCTCAAGTGATATTATGCCTTTTCAGTTTAGATAAAGCAACATCTGCTCTATAGTGTTTGTCTTTTGGTCTTTTAAAACAATATTATACTTTCAACATCAATTTTAGCAGGTATGGATTGAAAATAACCCATCACAGTAAACAGAAGAAACTGACAATAAAATGAGCACGATTTTGTCAATTGGTACAGTCCTTGTAACTGAAAAGATCTACTTCTATCACTTGGGCAAGTCCTTTATGTATTGGTTATTTCTAGTTATAGCACACATGTCAAATTCATTCATTCAAAATCTTTGAAGCCATAACTGTTCAACGTTTCCTCCAAGTTTTGGCTTCGATTTAATGGATCCCTCCCTTACCTCCAAGAGTTTGTTTTTGAACATCTTTCTTTCTTCATAAGGGATGGTCTTCTGAACGGTCAGATTTAAGCATAACAACGTGAGAAATCTGATCTCAATAAATTAGGAATTTTCGGTTGTATCCCAGCTTCAAAAATGAAGGCTGGCAAAGATCATTTTCCTGCTTTCAGTCAACTCTGGAATTCGAGCTCTAGAATGAACATGAGACCCTTCCCCCTTCAGATATTGAAGACATGGGTACTCGTACTCAGTAATGGACTAACCGGGCCTGTGTGTCCCTCTGGTTGTTTTCCTTCACAGCAACACCCCTGAACTCACTGAAGCCTCCAAGGGTGGACGCTGCTCCAGTGGTCACATCTCCCTATCAAAGAAGAGATTCAGACAGATACTGTGGGCTCTGTGCAGCCTGGTTTAACAATCCTCTGATGGCCCAGCAACATTATGATGGCAAGAAACACAAAAAGAACGCAGCAAGAGTTGCTCTATTAGAACAGCTTGGGACAACTCTGGATATGGGGGAACTAAGAGGTAAGAGAAACTCCTTCAACTTCTGCCACAGAACTGGGCTTTCAGAGAAAGATTGTGTTTTCACAAATTGCATTGATTTCTAAGGAAAAATCTAGGCTCATCTAAAAGGAATAGAAGGCAAAGGAAATGAGTAGAAAACTAGCTTAACTTTTGTAATCTCTTTCGTTTCAAAGTCTTTGTTATTTCCATATTTTTATTGACTGTTTTTCAGATTGAAGCCAACCATATATGAAGCAGATTTTCTTCTTCTGCTTTATCTTTAACTCTCTTTGCTAATGACTGCTTTTGTAGATGAGCCATATGAGAGAAGACGCTAAAAAGACCAAATAACATTATCTTATTAACTATTGTGTTTTGTGAATCCAACCCAAACAAAGCAACCTGTTGACTCTATTTCATAGCTTAAAATAAGCCTAAGTTCCTTTAATAGAAATATCTAGGAGGCTGAGGTAAGACAGTTCTACGTGCCACCATATGGCCAATACCCAGCTTCCCCACTGCACTTTGGCAGATGTTTTCTCAAGTGATGGAAAATATGCAACATTTGAAATTCACATAGGGTTTCACAGAAGCTGCTGAGTGGAGACTTGGGAACCACAGGATGAGGATCATTCCTGCGGGTTCTTTAGGAAGACAGTTAACAATTCATGGCACTTAATAGCATATCATCAACAACTATTTAAGCATTTTTGATCACCTAAACATTTTTGATCAATTGATGTTGGCAGTGTAGAGGTAGGACAGAATCACATACAATACTTTTTTCTGAGACAATACATTTTCTCAGAAAAATAATTTTGCAAAGGGTGCTATTAATACTGTACTCCAAGTGCTATATGGGTTAGGTGAACATTGATGGGCTGGCCAAGAATCATTGTTCCTAATAGCTCTAAAAACAAAATTTGCAGTTCAATTTTGAGAATTTTGAGAATGCAATCTGCATTTAATCTGGGTTCTTTGTGTGGAACCTACAGTTCTCTCCCTAACTGGGCTATGAGCCTCCAAGAGAGATCACTGTAGTCAGGAAATGCCCTGGTACAATTCCAGAGCAGATAAGTAGTGGGACTGAAGATCACGCTGTGTGAGCATAAAGAGGGCTGAGGGCGGGTCACTTCTGATTTTGTTGGTTGAGGAAGACTTCACCCAGGAAAGGGATTTGAGTGGGAAGTGGAAATATGGGTAGAATTGCAGCAGGCTTTCCATGTGAGCAGATACCTATATGTATAGGCAAAGAGACAGGAAAACATAAGCTGTAGCTGGCAAATAAACACGTCATCATGGAAGGATCCTCTAATGCTGTATAGATTTAGGATTGGAGGTCCATTAGTACATCTATAAAGCTTGATTAGAGATGGATTTTTCCAAGATATGTAATTAAGAATGGCAAACAAGAACAAAAATGAAAAACACTTTATGTGGGGTGTGTTTTTAGCTATAGAAAAACAACATGGGGCTTCGTGTTTCAGAATTTTGGATAATTTCATCTCAGAGGCTTTTGAATTGTTGGTGTGCTATTGCCTTTTGGGGGGGGGGGGATTTCTTGTATCCTCAGTCTATGTCTTGTTAAAAAAATACAGAGTCTCTTCATAGCTGAAGGCCTTCCCGAAACTCACTGTTACTGGCAGATAACAAGTTGGCTCAGTGACTCCTTCACAGCAGGGCACTGAAGGAGAAAAATAGGGCTTTATTTATGTTTTGTGCCAGATATTATGACTTGTAGAAGAATTATTTCTAGAGCACATTCTTCTTGTCTATTTTGAGTTATCAGTGCTGCATCTTTTATGTACAACCACATCTTAATGACTTGGGCGTCTGAATTCTGTAACATTTGAGCAGCTTGTCTTTTATACAGAAGACAAAAAGGGCTGCTCTTTGACTTGATAACTCACTGTGACTATGACTCAGTAGCACATGAGAGGAGATTAGCTTTGAATACAGTGTCCTTGAAACGAACCTTTCCACCCACCCCAGGTGACATCTTGATATATGTTTATTCAGACATTAAATATTGCAAAAGCTTGGAGAATAAAGCATTGATGATAAACCATCACTTTCAAACACATGCATGCACACATGCACACACTCCAAACCCCTATTTCTGGAATACTGCCAATGCACTATCAATCAATTACTAAGGACAAAGCTACTAATTAGTAAATATAGGTATACCCATAGCTTTTTTAAAAGTGGTGTGATACAGCTAGCGCACAATATGGCAGTGTTTCAAGCTTTCTCTCTTTCATAGAACTTCTCAGTTTTTAAAACACTAAAACATTGACTTATTTATTAGGGTTTTCCTGATTTTCTGTCTTCCTCCCTACTACTATAGATTGTTAGCAACTTGAAAGCAGGCATTTATGTCTGTTTTGCTCAGTGATGTATTCAAAATGCCTGGAATGATGACAGACACTTAGTAAGTTCTCAATCATTGCTGAATAAATAGAGGTAGCAAAAACTTAAAAAAATCACCTAAAAGCCTACATTCTTAATCATTTTTACTTCTTTTTTAAAATGGGTTTTTAATTTATTTTGTGAAAGAGAATGCAAGAGAGCAGGGGAGGGGTGGAGAGAGAGAAAAAAAGAGAGGGAGAGAGAGAGAGAGAGAGAGAGAGTGAGAATCACAAGCAGTCTCCACACTGTCAGCACAGAGACCAATGCGGGGCTTGAACTCAAGAACTGCAAGGTTGTGACCTGAACCTAAATCAAGAGTCAGATCTTAACCAACTGAGCTACCCAGACACCCCAATAATCACTTTTACTTCTAAAAGGATCCTGACTGAATAAATTTTACAAGAAATTATTTATGATTTTTTTCTTCTAATTTTTAAAAATTTCACAGTATATTTTATATATACACAGTATTTATATAAAATATACCGTGAAATGCAGGTATATACTATATCTTCTTTTCCTCACAAAATGATCTTGGCACCGTTATTGAAAATCTATTGATTGTGTGTGAGTCTCTTTGTATCTGAGCTATGGTGTTCCATTGATTTGTTTTTCTTTATGCCAGTATCACATTGTATTGATTCTTTTAGCATTATGAAAGTCTTGAAACCAGGTAATTCAAGCTTTCCAACTTTGTTTGTCTTTCTCAATATTGCTTGGCTGTTCTAAATCATTTGCTTTGCTACATAAATTTCAAAATCAGCTTTTAAATTTCTACACAGAAAGCTTATTGGAATATTGAATGGGACTGAATTTAATCTATAGATCAATTTGGGGATATTTGTTTAATTTCTTCACAATATTGAGTCTTCCAATCCATGAACATCTATACCTATTTTTTTATGATTGTTTCAAGTTCTGTCAGCAACAGTCTATAGTTTTCAGTGTTAAAGGGTTAGCACATTATTTTAAAATTTTTCCTCAAGTATTTTCTGTTAACACTTAATATAAATTATTTTTTGAAATTTTATTTTTATGTGTTGATTACTGATATAGAAAATGTAGTTGATTTTTCTACATTGATCTTGATTCCTGTAACCTACACGTAACTTTCCACCCATTATTTGTATATAATTTAATAGCACAGAAAATTACACCTTTTTTAATTTTTGGTATTCACACTATTTAGCCATTGAAAACTATAGAAGTGTGTTAGAATTCTTGCCTTCCTTTGCTTCAGGTAGGAAATCAAATTTTAAAAAAGAAAATTATTTTCATACATTAAGAAAGAATTTTAAACAGCATTGGCCTAAATGGTTATTAGTATGCATAACCTGGTTACTAACTCAACTTTAAAGTTATTTGTTTCAGAAAACAGATGTCTCTACTTCCGAGTTTTAACTTAAGAACAATAGTCATCTTTTTCTGAATATGGAGTCCAATGTAAAAAACAAAAGAAGTCACTGAATTATGAAATTATAAAATTCAAAGATCACAAAATACTTCAGAGGATTTTATAGTTTAAATTCTTCTTGCTAGCATAAAACACAGATATTAGGTAGTTTCTTATTTGGAAATAGTGGACAGCAAAAACTATGAAGTTATAGTTAGGTGGACATAGAATATACATTTTGCAGATCTCTATCATTTATTCTTTTAAAAGTTGTAGAATGGAAAAACGCAGTTATTTCAGTGTCTCAGAGGAAACTAGAAATCTGGTGTGATTCTCCTCCGAAGACACAGAGCAAAGGAACTCATTTGAAAATTTAATAATGTTTCTGAGCATTATGAGCAGATAGTATTGGGAAGGACATCAAACATCATCAAATTATACTCTTTTGTGTGTGTATTGTTTTAATAGAGCAGCGTTCAGAGAAGTGACTTGACTGTTTCCCTTCTAAGTTATGGCTAGACCCACAACTCCCGATTCTGTGCACACCAATTTCTAGTGACTCATCATTGACTAACTAGAACTCTTAATAATTAACTTAAAAAAACAGTTGAGTTTGGGGGCTTATCTATTTTTAAATGCATAAAACTTGCTTAGAACTCAAGTACAGAATGGGCACTGTCAACTCTCAGGTTTCTGGGAATGAATCACTTACAAAATGCCTTATATAGCTTTAATAAAGGAGTTTTCCCCACATTCAGAACACTATCTCAGCTGGAGTGAATATAGAAAGGCAAAGAAATCATATTTACTATTCACAGGGGCCTGGTATTGGAAAGCAAAGTTCTGTGAAGAGAAAACATACTCCCAGAGAGGTCACTAGAATTTATTACTCTCTCTATAATGCAGCTTCTGCCTTTATTAGTGGGAATGGAGATTAATTTCCAAGGGATACAAGAAGCTTATATATGACTTCAAAGCATTAAAGTAGTACGTGAATCTGAAAGAGCAGACCTACCTCAAAATAAGCAGACCACTGGAGTGAGAGACTTTTACTCTTTGAGTTACTTCTGCTGTGGTCTTTTGGGTGATAATGGGTTGTCTGTCTCAGATTTTGTCCCACTTAATCTTCCTTTGGCTTTTGCTCATAGCTCAGATAATAGATAGCCTAGCCACCTCATTCAGTGGCACTCCTCTACCTTCAGTTACCTAAGATACCTGTGCAGGGGGACTTGGGTACTAGGTCTGCTCCAAAGTCTGTTCCAGTGGAAAGAAAGGCATGCTAGGTAAATAAATAAATAAATAAATAAATAAATAAATAAATAAATAGTTTTCAAAGGCAACCAGTACAACTATTGCCATTGTAAAAATTATCTCAAAGTATAAAGGCCTAAATCAGCAATAAATTTTTATTCTATCTCTCTGTTTCTGTGGGGGGACTTTAGAAGTGGCTTGGCTGGGTGATTCCAGAAAATGTAAAAAGTTGAATGAAAGAAGAAAGAAAAGGTGACTCACTCATATGTTTGCAGGAGGCCTCAGTTTTTCTCCTTGTGGTCCTTTCCCAGTGTTTAACATACTTCTGTTATGGTGGCTGGCTTCCCACAGAGTGAGCCCTTCCTGAAACAGATCAGGTGGAATGCTTGAGGGTCACATAGCATCACCTGCAACACATTCTGTTATGACATTCTGTCATTTTTTTTAAAAAACTAAAATCTAACAGAGATTTCTGCCTATCCTCATGAGAACCAAACCAACAGCAAATAGTCTGTCTGTGATCCTCTGCCCAAGGTCTGGGTCTGGCCTGATGGGTGTCATGGCCAGATATCTGAGGTTTGCTTGAGAATATCCATATTAGTTTTAAACAATCCTTTTTTCATCCAACAACCATAATCCCTTTGTGCTTGGCCAATCCAATATGCCTAAGGGATTCCAAAGATTTGGGGACCAAATTAATTGGAGTTAACAACTTGATTGTAGGCTCCCAATCCCCACGTGAGTTCATAGAAACAGAAGTTCCAATCAGATGATGAGGTCAAGTTTTTAGGAACAAAAAGCTTGTTATATGTTATTGCTTGGTTTCCTCTCTGACTCATTCACTCATTTATTTATTCATTTTTTGATTTATCTACTAATATTGAACTCCTACCTAATACCAGGCACAGAGTGTTGGAGATACTACAGTGAATGAAAGAAAAAGGTCCTTTTCTTGGGAAGAAGACAGAAAGTAAAGAAGCAAAACATTTTTACCCTATGGCAAATGCTAAAGGGAAAAAAAGTGGGGCGATATAATAAATAATGAAATAGGAGATAGGTTCTTTAATGGGATGGTTAGTGACAGCCTTTCAGAGAAGCTGACATATTGAACTGTGACCTGACTGAGGGGGAGGATCCAGACATGAAGCACCTGCTCATTCTTTGCAGAGGTACTAGCAAGTGCAAAGGGCCCTGTGTAGGGGCAAAGGGTGTGGCACATCTGAGGACTGATGGCAGGCAGAGTGCCTGAAGCTACTAAGAAGGGTAAACAGTGAGATTGGATTTAGCTAGAGTCACACTGTGCAGATCTTAATAGGTCATTGAGAGGCTTTGATTTATTCTAAATGCACAGAGGGGTTTGCAGCTCCTCTTGCTTGTGAAGCCACATGCTCTACTTTTTCTCTCCTCAAGGGCTTGGTTCATTTCCACTCTAGGTCACCTCTCTTCCCTCTAAGACCTGCTGGTGTTGCTCCTGTCATTCCTGCAAATACACCCTTTACATATTTCCTTTGTTCAAGGAGGCATTTCTCATGCTACTAGCAGAGTTTTAGGGTGGCAAACTTTCTGGTAAGAGATGCATCATTCATTCATGGTTTTCAGGGTTCGAAAACAAAACACAATCCTGGAGTCCCTTTAATGTTTATAGGTAAGAAGAACTGACATGGGTTCCCTTCATGGTTTCTTTCATGGCTGTGGGTGAGTGAGTGCTTTGGAGAAGAGAAGTGTCTTAACGGTCATTGAGTTGAGGAGGAAACTAAGCTCAGGAGCAGCATTTTGGCCACTGCAGGGTAGCTGGGGTGTTAAATGGGAATGTGTTAGGTGCCTTTGACCATGTGAGGGGCAATTTATTCATGAGAAGATGGACGTAACAAGTATCCACTGATGTCTTCATTTTAGAGCAGAGGCTTCTGGTCACTGATTAAGCCTTGTCTAATTGGGCAAGTAGAAGAGCCAGACTGCTCAAGTAAGGAGAGGTGAAGGTGACAGTGGGAATGGAGCAGTGGAGCCACTAGAATTTGAGATCAATAGAGTAAGGTGGGTCTTGAAAGACAACTAAAAGATATTCAGTTTGGGCGGCTGAAGGGGACAAAGTCACAGGCTGAGGACAGAGCTATGAAAAAGCATGGCAGCAAAGGTTGTGGGGTCCCTTTGAGGAGAGGTATGGTGTGGCTGGAACTTCAGGCCAGGTTTGGGAATAATGAGACAAGTAGCTAGAGAAAGAGAGTCAGATCATGGTAGGAGTTGAATGCTTTCACCTAACCCTGAAGGCTGTGGGAGTGATTTCAAGATTTTTGGCAGGACATTTGTATTTCTGAAAGGAGTCTCTATAGACAGCAGTGTGGAGGGTGGAATAGAAGGGAACTAGACAGAAGACGGGGAGATATATTGGAAGGCTATTAATTACTCCTGTGAGAAATTATGCTAACTTGAATTAAACAAAATACTAACAGTGAGCATAACAGAACAAAATGAGAAAAAAAATGGATGTGAGTTCAGCGGAATTTGGTGGACAGTTGGTCCTTCACAGCCCCTGACAGCTGCCCCTTTGGCATAGACACAGGACCTGTCCATGATTTACTCTTAAACTTGCCATGCCACATGCTAGATACTGTGAGAGCCTTCTTCTGAAGTGTGAATCCAAGCACTGAGCACTGGGTGTTATCAGTCCTGATAATTTTAACCCAGTTTTGGTCTTGTCAAAATTTCTTGAGGGCAAGGAGGTCCATGTCTTATTCTTTGCCTCACTGACAGAATCTAAAACAATATATTGTTGATAGAAGGTCCTGCATGAATATCCAGGGATTTGAATGGTCTTACCTGGTTAACCAAGTTAAAGACTACGTTCCATATTTTCCAATTTCTAAGTACAATGAGAATTATGGGTCTCAAATTGATGGTTGAATATTTCACAGTGCTGAGTATTTGATAAAAAAATTACCATGTTAAGTGAGGTGCATTTTTATTGCATTTAATAAGTTCAAACAAAAACTTTAGTTCATTCCTTGTACTAATATTTTCAGTCTCTGAAAACTGTATGTATTTTAGCTAGTTAAGAATCAGCAGAAAATAGGACCTTTAAGCAGATATGATAATTACAGAACACAATTCTAAATTGAATGGTAGGGGAAGAGGTGCCAGAAGAAAATACTCAGCTTAGATTACACCTGGTTATTTTTGCATTATTATTTTTAATGTGTTTTGACACTTCAGCTGTTGCATATAGATTCATTTTGATCTTCAGAGCCCACATTTTGGGTTAGATAATTAAACTGCTTAAATGGCTCATGTTCCTGTCATGTTATTGAATTGGGAAAATAGTGTGATGTAGAAGAGATCATTTTCATTTATTCATTCATTCATTCATTCATTCACAGTTACTAAATGTCTATTATGTGCTGGCTTTGTGCCTGAAATTATCCAGAATATTGAAATGTCTGACTCATCTTCTAAATCTCAAGGGTTTAGAGTCTGAAGAAGGGGAGGAGAGCAAGCTAATACCTTTATGGAAGTAAATATAACACAAAATGTGAAAAAGAAATGAGAGCTTAGGAGTTACCTCATCCCAATGCTTAGGGATTTGAAAATCAAGCAGAAATGATTTCCAACTTGGAGTTAACATCAGGCATGTGGAAATCGGTGACCAGATTCTTTATAGCCAAGAGATCAACATGACCAAAGGCACGGAGAGGTGGGGAAAATGTGAGCAAAATTAGCAATCAAGTTCAGTGAGTATAAAGTGTAAGTGAGATAAAGCTGGGAAGACAGATCAAAACCAAATTATAAATAGCCTTGCCTTGCATGTCAGGCAAACCTGAACTTTTTTTGATAGCCACAAACTTCTTTTTTTTTTAAGTAGGAAAATGGCTGGTTTCATGTGTGCTTTAGGGGGGTTACTGTGTGATGGACTGGAGTGGGGAGATTCAAGAGGCCAGGAAACCAGATGGACTAATGCAGAGGCCTGTGTGAAGGCCTGGAGAGGACTGGAGGGCGGGGGGGAAGGAGGGCAGTAAAAGATATATTTCTCTCTGTAGCAGTCAGCATGCTCTTCCCCTCAACAAAATTCAAGACAGCAGGAGCATTAGAATTCTGAAAGACACCTTGGCAAGGCCTTGGGAACACTAATAGGAAAAAATATAAATTTAATGAGTAATATGAGTAATAACTTAAATTTGTGCTCAATCTCAAATCCAACAAGGAATGTGGTCAAACATTCACAGTAGTCTATTCACATCCTGTAGGGCAATTCTTTCTTCAGCTGAGACAGACTCTTACCCATTACTGTTATTAATGAAACTAATACATGGAACACTGTCTAAATAAGCTTGGTTAACTCTTTATCATCACTGACTATCATCACAGGTTTCAAAAAAGATGAGCTTGGCTTTTAAAATGGAATCATTCCGCCTCCATTTATGCACTGTGGGCACACTCATTAAATAGAAAACTATGTACCAACTTGGATTTCTAATTTCAGAGTTGGCTAATACATTAGAAACAGCCTCAGACTTGATGCATGGAACCAGTGTCCTTGGCTGTGAGATGTTGAATGAGAAAAGGACAAAAGCAACATCAAAACACACCCACCAAAATCCAAGTCACTTAACTGATCCATAGGTGCCAATTTGGGCTACATTGAGGAAGCTGACAGTATTATGTGAAGTTATTTTTCTTTCTCAGTAACTTAAGGTCCTTTTTCAGTATTGATTGAAGGTCTCTACTATTTAGTTTAAGCTCAAAAACTAGGGTAGTATTTTGTGAGGGCTCAGCACAATGTTTTCCTAAGGTTCTAGGGATGTGTATCTGTTACGCTGGCTCTTAATAGCTGTGGGCTTTGTTAGTAGCATGCATTCATTTGACAAAAGGAGGGATGTTTGTGAAAAGATGCAAAATCAGGAGAAACCTGTCCTTCAACAAACAGGAAACTATTTTGTTTGTTTCTAAAATCATAGCTTTGACTCCATGCAAAAAAGTGGTCCTAAGTCTTTTATTTTAAAGGTGCTACAGATAGACTGAATTTTTCTGCAGTAGATAGGATTCTATAAAGTTGGTTATAAGTTGATATTAAAACAAATGAAATAAATGTCAGGTTTACTCAAAGTAGAACCTACCTATTGGTGTTTTTGTTCACTATCTTATTTTGACTAATTTTTAAGGAGCACTTATCATGTGATAGACATTTTGATAAACACTGGAATATAAAGGTGACATTGTCCTGGAAGGTGAAAGAAGACATTCTTCTGTCTTCAAGAAGTCTACAACATGGCAAATGCTGTGGCCAGTGAAATATTGCAAAAAGCTTTCTATTTGAAGGGTTTTGGTGTATCTTCTGTATGTAAATTAATAGTTCATGAAAAAGAAAGAAACAGATAAAAGTGTAGTCCATTCTATACTTTCAATCTATTTTTCAAAGAGATTCTGCTATTGACAATTATCATATCCTGTGACTATTTCTCCAAGAAAATGGAGATTTTATATTTGAGGTTGAAGTAAGGAAGGCATCAGCAGGCATCTTGATAAATTGTGTTTGGAACCTTTGTATGGCTGTATGCCCAGGACCAGAGCTGCTACATAAAATGGAGAAATTCAATCCTGTAGATGTTTTTTATAATGGAGTCACCTGTAAGAAAGATCTCTTTCTTTATTCACCCATTAGTCATTCAACAAATACTTACTAGGTGATTATTATGTTATAGAAATCATGTTCAATGCTGGAGATACAATATTGAAGAAAGCATAGTCCTTGCCTTCAGGAAACTTTTATGCTAGTAGGAAATGCAAGCATTTTAATATTACTTAAAGATTGTGTTTAAAATCCCCAAATGATTTACATGTCTTTACTGAAAGAAATGGAAAATTTTCCTCTAAAATCTTGGAAAAACGTCTTTAACTAAAAAATATACAGCAATAAAACTAAAGATTTCTTTGGAAATATAGAAGCTGGTGGTGTGCTGCCATAAAAACGTTATTTACCAAAACAGATCTTTTATTTGGAAGGTGTGTATGATGCCTACATTAGTTAAGTGGGTTCTTAGACCTGAATAATGAACAAAAATATGCAATAATTTGAATTTGGAGTCTATTTTTACAAAGTATGACAAATAATGATACATTTACTGAAATAGCTAATGGACCAGTGAAGTGGTAGCATAGCTTTTCACAGATACCAGCTGGAAATCTGTTAAATGATTTGAAATGAGTTATCAAGCACTGCTGTTTTGTAAATAAGTCTTGATTTCCTTTGCCTTTACATGTGAAAGAGAGGCATCTATTGCTCAATATGAACCCTTTTGGGGGTAGCCATGGTTTCACAAAATCCTGGTGAATCATTAAGGTTCAGTACAGTGGACTCAGAGTCAGACACCCTGGAGGTGAGTCCCAAGTCCTGTTACCAAGTAGCTGTGAGATAGATCTTGATGAGTCACTTTACCTCTCTGGCTGGCCCTCACATTCCTCTCTATAAAATGAAGGTGTTGGGTTGGGTTATCCACAGTGTTTCTTCTCACATTGTCTCCTATTTAGTTTCCATCTGGGTCAGTGTGAACCACAGAGGAGCCCTTCCCTGTGAGTCTGCCTACTAGGGGTATGGATAGTTTCACCTCCAGGATAGGATTTGCTATATCAGATGGCCCAAGCCCAGTTTTAATGATGAACTGATCCTACCTTGGGACCATAAGAAAGAGTTTTATTTTGTCCCCTTTGTATTCCTTTGACCACCTATAGATTTCCACAGTCCAGGGACAATGTAAGAATTGATTCAGGTATGTGGTCATACCAAAAAGCTTTTGATTTCTGTTTAGCTTGAGTCTGAACAGACTGAATATTGACTTGTAGTCCTAAGCAAACAAACAGAGGAGACACTTGAAGTTATTCTTCTCATACCTGAGACTTACTGTTAATCCTCAAAGACAATGCCAACTTTATCTTTTTAACCATCCCTTTATCTGGTCTCTCTTCTATAGCCCTCTCTTAATTTCAAGTGCAAATCTGTAAGTTCCCTATTTTAGTTCTCAGACATAAAAGTTCTTCAGTGGAATCAGTGGTCATTGACCTCTGCAACATACATGCACACATACACACATGTACCCACACATATAAACATGATTGCTAATCATATATATTGTTTATAATTGTCTCTCACTGTCACCAAGTGTGGTTGTCATGTGAATGGAATTCACCATTGCTGCTACCCAGTCATGGAATCCACTATGGTAATAATGGAGTAACTCTTATCAGATTAACCCCTACTGAACATTATAAACTCTGGTCAAAACATTAAAATTGTTTGCTTTAAGGCAATGAGTAATATTCAAAAACAAGCAGAAACTTGAGGAAAGTGAATACTTGGAAGAAGGAAACAACATTGAATGGTTTTCCCAATTTTTATAGCTTTTAAACTCAGGGCTGACCCATGACAGCACCAAGCTATTTAGCTAAAACTCAGATAAAAACCCATAGTCTTGCTAGCTTTAAGAACAGAGGAAAGAGTGCCAAGTGGCCATACAACTGGGAAGTTGAGGGAAAATTCAAGAAAAGAGAAAGCTACAGAGGATATGGCTCAAAGTTAAGTATATACGCTTCCTAAACTTGTATCTGATACTTAAGCAACACATCCAGGATGCCGACTACAAACAGCCTAGCTAAGGCTAAAAGTACTGAGAAGAAAATTTAGCTGCTGTACCCTCCCAACACACACATTACTAAGGAGACAGAGTTAGGAGTATGAGTTCAGCTAAGTTCACTGCCTGCTTTAAAAATAAGACTCTTTGAAGAAATGTAACAAAATCTAGAGTTTACACAATGAATCATTTCATAATGTCCAGATATAGTATTAATATATGCATATGAAAAAATAGGAAAATGTAAACCATACTCAAAAGAAAATGCAATCAATGGAGATAATACTGCGATGATATGGATATGCTTGAAGATATAAAATAAAATATACTCACAGTGAGTTAGGAAACAGAAAATCTAATCAGTAATAGAAACAAAAAGAACCAAGTGAAAATTTTAGATCTGAAAAATAAAATAGTCAAAATTAAAAAAAAAATCACTGGATGTGTTTATAATTAATTGGATTAATGAGTCAATGAACTTAAAGTTAGATCAATAGAAATTACCTGATCTAAAAAAATAAAAGAAAAAATATTTTAAAAACCATCATAACAGTGTGTGACAATGTCAAAAAGTAGAACATATGTGAAAAACAAAAACTTACATATTTAAGAAGCTCATGAACCCTAGGTGGGATAAATGTAAAGAAAACCACACTAGAATCATCATGCCATCATAGTCAAACTGCTGAAAACAAAATATAAGGAGAAAATCTTGAAAGCAGCCGGAGAAAAATTACACACTACAAAGAAAGCATCAACAATATGAATTACAGCTGATTTCTCATTCAAACAAAAAAATCAAATTCAGAAGTCAGTGAAACTCTTCAAAGTACTGAAACAAAAACAAACCTGTAGACCGGTGAAAATATTCTCCAAGAATAAAGGTGTAATAAAGACATTTTCAAGTGAACAAAAACTGAAGAATTTTTGCCAGCAGATCTGCACAACAAGAAGTGCTAAAGAGTTCTTCAGGCTATCCAGAAATACCAGATGGAAAATCAGATCTTCACGAAGGAAGGAAAATCACCAGGCATGATAAATATGTAGATTAGCATAGCAGGCTTTCTTTTCTCTTAATTTCTTTGAAATACATATGATCCTTTCCTATGCCTCTTTTGTAAAAAAATGAGATGTAATTCAAAACAGACATAATTCACCATTTCAAAGTATACAGTTCAGTGGTTTTTAGTATATTCACAAACTTGTGTAACCATGAACACAATCAATTTTAGAATGTTTCATCACTCCCATAAGGCCCTGTACCATCAGTGGTTATTCCCCATTCTCCACTGCCACAGACCCTGGCAACCATGAATAGACAAGTCTCTAAACTTGTCTGTTCTCAACATTTCATGTAAATGGAATCCTACAATATGTGCCTTCTTATATCACTTAGCATATTGTTTTTAAGGTTAATTCATGTTGTAACATGTACTCTACCAGCGCATCACTCATTTTTATTGCTGAATTATATTCCATTCTATGGATCACCCTTTGTGTATCCATTCATCAGTTAATGGGCATTTGGGTTGTTTTCACATTTTGACTATTATGAATAATACTACTTTGAACATTCATGTAAAAGATGATGTGTAGTTGTGTTTTCAGTTCCCTTGGATTAGAATTGCTGGGGTATATGATGACTCTTATGTTTAATATTTTAAGAAACTATAAACCTGCTTTCAAATGTACTATTTTATATTCCCATCAGCAATGTACAGGTATTCCAATCTCTTTACATACTTGCCAACCCTAATCATTACCTATCTTCTTAATTCCCAACTATCCTAGTGGCTAATTACATGAGTGTCTTATCATGTGTTTATTGGACATTTGTGAATGTTCATACATGTTTGTGTATTTTCTATGCATACCCTTTGTCAAGTTTTTATTTTTTTTTAATTTTTTTAACATTTATTTATTTTTGAGACAGAGAGAGACAGAGCATGAACAGGGGAGGGTCAGAGAGAGAGGGAGACACAGAATCCGAAACAGGCTCCAGGCTCTGAGCTGTCAGCACAGAGCCCGATGCGGGGCTTGAACTCACGGACCGCAAGATCATGACCTAAGCTGAAGCCGGACGCTTAACCAACTGAGACACCCAGGCGCCCCCTTTGTCAAGTTTTTAATTGAGTTGTCTTTTTGTCTTCAGATTTTTATGGTTTGGATACTAGACTTTTAGCAGATATATGATATGCATTTTTTTCTTCCATTTTTGGATTATCTTTTCAGTTTCTTAGTAGTATCCTTTGAAGTACAAATATTTTTAATTTTGAATAAGTTTAATTTGTATGTATTTTTTGTTGTTTATATTTTTGTTCCTTTCTAAAGGACTACTGTTTAATTGTCACAAAGATTTACACCAAATTTTCTTCTATCATTTACATTCAGGACTTCGGTCCAGTTTGAGTTAATTTTTATATATGGTTTGAGGTAGGATTCCAACTTCATTCTTTTGCATATGAATATCCAGTTTTACCAGCAGCATTTGTTGAAAAGACTATTTCCTTATTGAATTGTCTTGGCATCCTTGCTGAAAATCAATTGGCCATAAATTTATGAGTTTATTTCTGGGCTACCAATTCTATTCTATTGGTCAATAGGTCTATCTATATTCCAGTACCACACAATCTTGATTATTGTAGCACTGCAGTAAGCTTTGAGATCAAGAAGTGTCAGTGCTTCAAATTTATTTTTCTTTTTCAAAATTTATTTTGGCTATTCTGAGTCCCTTCCATTTCCATATGAATTTTAGGGTCACTTTGTTAATTTCTTTGAAAATAACAGCTAAAACTTGATAGTGCTTGTCTTGAATCTGTAGATTAATTTGGGTAATATTGCCATATTAACAATACTAAGTCTTCGATGAGCACAGGGTGACTCTCCATTTATTTAGGTCTTTTAAACATTTTTTTCAATAATAATTTATAGTATTCAATGTACAAGTCTTGCATGTATTTTGTTAAGCTTATTCCTAATATTGTATTATCTTTAATACAAGTATAAGTGGAATTGTTTTCTTAATTTTGTTTTTGGATTATTCATTGCAAGTGCATAGAAATACAATTGTGTGAATTTTTTATATTGATCTTGTATCCTACACCTTTGTAAAACGTATTTATTAACACTAGTAGTTTGTGAGTGTGTGTGTGTATTCCGTAGGACTTTCTATATACAAAATCAAGTCATCTGCAAAAAGAGAGTGTTCTCTCTTCTTTTCCAATATGGATGATTTTTATTTCATTTTCTTTACTAACAGCCCTGGCCAGAACCTCCAAGGCATTGTTGATAGAAGTGGTGAGAGTGGGCATACTTGTCTTGTTCCTGATCATAGGAAGAAAGATTTTAGTTGTTCACTAGTGAGTATGATGGTAGTTGTGGTCTTTTCATGGATGCTCTTTATCAGGTTGAGGAATTTCCTTTCTATTCCTAGTTTGTTGAATGTTTTTGTCATGAAAGACTGTTTGGAATTATCAAATGCTTTTAAAAAATTAATGTTTATTTATTTTTGAGAAAGAGAGCCAGAGAGCCAGAGAGACAGAGAGACAGAGTGAGTGGGGAGCGGTAGAGAGAGAAGGAGACACAGAATCTGAAGCAGCCTTCAGGCTCTGAGCTGTCAGCACAGAGTCCAATGTGGGGCTTGTACCTGTGAACAGCGAGAACATGACCTGAATTGAAATTGTATGCTTAACTGAGCCAACCAGGTGCCCTATCAAATGATTTTTATTCATGCACTGAGATGATAATGTGATTTGTGCCTTTTATTCCATTTATATGATAAATTATATTCATAAATTTTTATATGTTGAGCCAACCTTGCATTCCTGGTATAATTTTAAGTTGGTCATGGTGAATAATCCTTTTTATTTTTTCTAAATTCAGCTGCAAGTATTTTATTGAGGACTTTTATTATAAGAGATACTGGTTGTAGCTTTCTTGTTATGATTTTGTCTGTGTGTGTGTGTGTGTGTGTGTGTGTGTGTGTGTGTGTATGTGTGTGTGAGAGGGTACTGTATGGGCCTGTAGTGACATTGAGGTTGAGGAATCTGGGGACTGATCAGGGAAAAAGATATGACCACTAGGTGACAGTAGCACATGGGAGTTTTATTTGGGTGATGCTTTGTCAGGTTTGCATGCTGGGAAAGTCCCTCATAATATAAGACCATCCAGAGGTTATAGCACAGGGACTACTACCCAGAAAAAGAGAAGGTGAGGGGAGCTAATAGGGGAAAAAATATTTGGAGAAGGGACTTATGGTATAAGTGATATCTCTAGGTGGTTTGGCAGGGTGTCCCTGGATCAAAGAGCTCTGAAGGCAGCATGGCTAATATTAGGTCTTTTATAGCTGCAAGATTTATTTTGTCTGTGTCTAGCAGATTTGGGGTATCGTTTCATGGGATGTGCAAAACAGACAGGTCCTAAGTGCCTAAAATCTGCTTATTTGAGCTCTGTTTAAAATAATTAGATGTGTAAAAATTCAATATTAGTTTTGGTGGGCTTTGAGCTAATACATTAATATAGGGCTAATATACAGGAGCTATCTTTGGCTCATTTATATAATATGATCTGATAAAGTGAGTTAGGAAGTGGTTTTTTTCCACTTTTGTTTTTAGGAAGAGTTTGTGAAGGATTGGTGCTAATTCTTAAAATGGTTAGTGGAATTTACCATTGAAGCTATCTAGTCCTGAACGTTTCTTTGTGTAGAAAGTTTGATTATTAATTTGATCTTTACTTGATATAGGTATATTTCATATATTCTGTTTTTTTCTTGAACCAGTTTTTGTAGTTTTCTAAGAGTTTATTTAATTTCGCTAGGTTGTCTTATTTGTTGTCACACAATTGTCCATAATATTCACTTACAATCCTTCTTATTTCCATGAAATTATTCGTGGTATCCTCCCTTTCATTCCTGATTTTAGTAATTTGTGAGTTCTGTCTCTCTCTGTCTCTCTCTGTCTCTCTGTCTCTCTCTTTTGGTCAATCTAGCTAAAGGTTTATTAATTTTGTTGATCTTTTCAAAGAAACAACTTCTGGTTTTATTGATTTTCTTTAATGTTTTTCCATACTCTGTGTCATGTATTTCCACTCTAATGTTTATTACTTTCTCCCTCTGCTCTTTTTGGTTTGTTTTATTCTTTTTCTAGTTTCTTAGTGTGGGAAGTTAGATTATGGGTTTCAGATCTTTATTATGTTTTTTTAAGGCCTGTATTGATAGCTATAAATTTCTGAATATTGCTTTTGCTTCATCCCATAAGTTTTGGTATCTTGGTTTCATTCCATTTAATCTCAATGTATATTCTGTTGTCCATTTTGATTTCTTCTTTAAACCATTGGTTATTTGAACGTGTGATTTAATTTTCATATATTTATGAATTTTTCAAGTTTCTTTCTGTTACCAATTTCTAATTTTATTCCATGATGGGTAGAGGATATACTTAGCATGATTTCGGTCCTTTTAAATTTATTGGGATATGTTTGTGGGCCAACATATGGTCTGTTCTAGAGAATGGTCTGTGTGCACTTAAAGAATAGGTATTCTGCTGTGGATGAGCTAAGTGTTCTCTAAATGTCTCTTAAGTCTACTTGGTTTATAGTGTTGTTCAAGTGTTCAATTTCCTTCTTGACCTTTTGCCTGGTTGTTCTATACATATTGAAAATGAGATATTGATACCTCCAATTATTAAAGTTGAGTTGTGTATTCTCTCTAAAATTCTGTCAGTTTTTGCTTCGTGTACTTTTGAGGCCCTATTGCTAGGTGCATATATAATTGTTATATCATACTGATAGTTTAACTATGTTATCACTATAAAATGTCCCTTTTTGTTTCTATACTATATTTAGACTAAATACAATTGACAACTACAGCATAAAGAATGGAAATGTAAGTTTCTAATACTTTATGTGAACTGATACAATTCTAATTATAAATACAATAAAAAATTAAAGTATGTGTACAATAATCTTTAGAGAAACCACCAAAAAATACAAAAAGGTAGAACTAAAAGATAATGGATAAATTAAAATGATCTTCTAAAAAAAATCAATTAAATCAAAAGAGACATGAAAGAAATAGGGAAACAAAAAATAGGTGGGAAAAAATAGATGAGATGAACAGAAAACAAATGGTAAAAATGGACCCCAAATCTGACTATCTTATTAGTTACATTAAATGTAAATGGATCAAAAGATGGATATTTTCGGAATGGATCAAAAGATGGATGTTTTCAACCAAACCAGTGAAGACCTAAATATTATTAGCTTAAAATGGAGACACTTTGTGTAAATTTATTCCAGAGAGGATGTTTATCTACCATAGTGTGAATAACTCACAGTAAGAAGATTATAATTCTACTAGTAAAATACACATATTACTGCAAAATTACCCTATTGCATTTCTGTTACATTACTATATACATATTACTCCATATAGCTCTATATATCATACAACCATGCAGAGTATACTTTATGAATGATTTAAGGGTGTTCAAAGGCAACTTTTATTTTAATGTATTTTGTTTCATATGGAAACTGTGTCTTTCCTGAGTTGTCATTGAACTGTACTTAGTTCACCTTTCTTGTATGAACATCTATCCAGTGCTAGAAATCTTACTGCCACACTTGAAACATTTCAATCATACTGTAAGCAGGCATTTTCTCTAGTATCTTTATCTTAAGGCTCTCCATAGCCCATCCACTGGCCTAAAGAGAATTCTTTTCCCCAAGCAAGAACATAGGTAGACATATACCTATTCTTTCCTATTGATATTTTTTTCCTCCATTTGTAAAGACATTTAACCAAATAAAGACCTTTACTACAATGGACCTACATTTCCCATCTGTTCTATTTGACTCTATATTCTCCCTAATCCATCTAATTTACTTTAACTTTTTTTAGAGAGAGAGAGAGAGAAAACAAGTGAGGGAGGGGCAGAGAGTGAGAGAGAGAGAATTTCAAGCAGGCTCCATGCCCAGCACAGAACCTGATGTGGGGCTTGACCCCACGACTGTGAGATCATGACCTGAGCTGAAATCAAGAGTTGGATGCTTAACCAACTAATCCATCTATGTGCCCCTAGTTTTGTCAAAGCAAAAGATTTATTATGTCGGAGCTCTCCCTAAAACCTTATGTGTAGCTTCAAATGCTAGTTGCTGAGTAAAGTTAGGTTCTTTTTCAACTCAGTAACTCATGATTTTTATTCCTATCTCCATTTTTGTTTATTTATTTTTTTATTTTAGAATTGTTTTAGATTTACAGAAGAATTGTGAACCTAGTAGAGAGAGTTTTCGTATACACCACACCTATTTTTTCCTATTATCAACATCTTATTTTGTATAATACATTTGTCACAGTTTGTGAATCAATATTGATACATTATTATTAACAAAAGTCCACAATTTATTCAGATTTCTTTCATTTTTACTGAGTATACTTTTTCTGTTCCAGAATCCTGTATTCCATTATAATTATTAATCATGTCTCCTTAGGCTCCTTTCAGCTGGGACAGTTTCTTACTACTTCTCTTATTTTTCATGATCTTGGCAGTTTTGAGGAAATTGGTCAGATTTTTGGAGAATACCTCTTGATTGGTGTTATCATCATAATTCAACTGGGGTTATAGGTTTTTGAGGCAAATACCATGATAATAAAGTGCCATTCTTTATCACATCATATTAAGTGCACATAATATAAATATGATTTACAGTTGTTAATGTTAATCTTGATACCTGCTAATGATGCTGCTGCTAATATTGCACTCTTTGGAAGGAAGTCATTATGCAGAGCCCACACTGGAGGAGTAGAGAATTCTCCTCCAAGGACTCATGAATGGAATATCTATGCAAATAAATTGGAATTCTTCTGCAGGAAAGATTTGTCTCTTCTTCCTTGTTTATCCAAACATTTATTCATATTATTTATTTATAAACTGGTAGATATATTTATTTTTACTTTTGACTATAATCCAATTCTACTCTATTTTGTTGCTCAAATTGTTCTAGATTTCATCATGTTAAGGGCTCTTTTAGTTAGCTCCTATGTCTCTTTCACATACTTATATATTGCTGGGAGTTTTATTGCATCTATTTATTTTGTTGTTGTTTATTTGTTTATTTTGTTTTGTTTACACCTCCTTACTTGCTGGCATAACAAGATGCGTGAGGCTTATCTTTTAAATTTCCTACCTTGGTCCTAGTATCAGTGTTAGTGTTTTCTGGAAGGTGTTCTGATTTGGGGGGTGTTTGTTTATTTCTTTGTTTCTTTGTTTGTTTTAGGAGAATGACATTAGAAAACAAGATCCTAAGATCTGGTGCTAGGTTTCTTGTTTACTTTGATTTTAACCTTTTATTCTATCTAATCAATTTTTTTCTCTCCAAATGTTTTTCTTTCTTTCTTTTTTTCTTTTTTCTAAATTCCACCTATGCCCTTTAGTGCATCATTCCTCTACATGGTCTCTCTCTTCAATCTAGTTCCCATTTGGCAGCCAGAGAGACTTTTATAAAATACAAATCTCATTACGATATTACCCTACTTAAAAACCTTCATAAGCTCAGCAGTGCCCTCAGGAGAAAGTTTAAACTTAACATTGTTGGAAAGAATTTTGGGATCTGGTTGCTGTTTTCCTCTCCAACTTCACCTCTAAAAACTCTCAACCTCAGTTTATACTGAAACAATACTAAAATAATTTTAGTTACTTATAAGCCTTGCACAGTTTTATTCCTGGAACACTGTCCTTACTCATCTCTTTTTGCAAAAATAGACACACACACACACACACACACACACACACACACTTCCTTGTTTAGATTCTTCCTCAACTTTCAGATCTCTCCTTAGATGATTGTCTTCTAGGAAGCTTTTTCTAAAATGCATCCAGGCTGGGCTCCCTAACTGCTTTCTCCCACAGGGAGAACCAATACCTGGGTTTCTTGCTGCAGCTTCATCACAGTTTTTGACAGTCACCTTTTCACGTGTCTCTTCTCTCCAGACAGAAAGTTATGTAATGGTAGGGACTTTGTACATTTGTTTCATCACTGTATTATTAACACAACCAAATGTCTATCACTTCATATACACTAAAGAAGCATTTGTTTAGTGAATCAATAAGTGACTCATGAGGGTTTTCCTCTCGTGCTGCTCTCAAGGATATAGTGGTCGCTGATGTATTTCCAAAGGAATATGGTTGGTCAAGTGTTAGGTGTATATGAATTTTTGTAGGCAGAGTATCCCTTAGTATGTGAGACATCTCCTCCATAATGGAAAGATGTGAACAGTTAATGCAACCAGTCTATTGTTACTCATAATAAGGCAGAATTTCTGGCTTTCTTTGTTATTCATTTCCAAATACAAACAGAAGGCAGAGTGCAGCTTCTGGGCTGCTTGAGATCAGTTCTAATCTAGTGTGTGGGCATGTGCTTGGTTAAACAGACTGGGAAACCAGCCATGGAGAAATGAACAGGAATTCTAAAGCTGCCAAGAAATTTATACCTGCACCTCATGGCTTAGAATAGAACATGGTCTCAAAGATATTTTCAGATAAGTTCCGAAACTTCTACACTTTCACCCTGACAGGTACACACTCACAAAGACTCTAACAAAAGAACAAACAGATACAGTTTGCCATTGCTCCTCCCACAGAAAACTTTGGTATCTTTTAAATATGTTTCCTTAGGAAACTAGGACAATCATTTTGCTCTCATAAAATATGGCTTGAATGTGAGCTTTCCAGAGCTACTCGAATGGAAAGGATCTCTACTCCTTCTGAACATATGCACAGCAATGCTCTTCCTCTAAATCTGATAGTATATTACAGGTGTTCCTTTCAACCCTCTTCTCTTAATTTAGATCTCCCTTCAATGGCAAAATGGAGAGAATATTAATAGCCCTCCACTAACAGATAGTTTTTCCAGCAGAAAGCCTATACCTGCCAAACTTTGCCAAGCTTTTCTCATGAAGGAGATCATGCTGTGCATCACATTTGGAAGGAAAGTCTTTCACCTTGGTTTTAAGTGGAGTTAACTAGATGTACTTGTCTTAAAGGGACTACTCTGTATGGTCAATTGAGGAAGACAGAACAGGTGAATACACTAAAGTATTTGGTTTCTTTAGTCTCCTAGAAGCCAGGTTGATTGTGTATCTGTACTGTCCCTCTTGGCCATGCTGATTAAGATGACGGTTTAATTTTTTTTCTCCTACTCTTTATCTTTGAGAACCTAGGAAAATTATTTTGTCAGTACTGTATATTACTTAATGTTCATCCATTAGAAACAGTGGACCATGTGGTGCAGGTATGACCTTTTTTTTAGTCACTAGGGTTGACAGAAAAAATATAGGATGGTCGGTTAAATCTGAATTTCATATAACCAAATATTTTTAATATAAATATACAAGTATGTAATATCTGGGACATTTTTATACTAAAAAATTATATTTTGTTTATCCAGAATTCAAATTTAACCAAGCATACTGCTTTTTTACTAGCTTAATGTTATGCCTAATCCTTCAGGCCAAAATATCTTTAAAAGTTTGAATTTCAATCAAAGAATAAAGGACTATTTTAGAAGAGGAAAATGGGTTCACTGCAATTCTACAACAACAGTTTTGGCATCTTGGGATCTCAAAATTTTCAAAGTCATTTTGAAGAAAAAAGTAAAGTTACCAACACTGTTCTTTTAAATAATTCATTTCTGTGCAAATTATTAGGGGGTTTAAAGTATATAAACATTTCTGAGCTTTTACTACATTCCTATTCCTCTAACAAGATTTGAAAAATGACCTAAGCAAAATAAATGTATATGTTTTTCCACATCAAATTTACTTCTTTTCCATTAAATTGTGACATCAAAGCCTTGCCATCTCCTCTTTTCTTTTGAAGGGTGTCAATGTCAATTTTGACCGTTACTAACCTTTGCTTTTTTTCAGATAGATTATTTTATCTGCCATATAAACACAGAGCTCCAGAGATATTGGAAATATTTAACACATTTACAGAGTGATTCTTATTGGGACTGAGCTAACGTTAGCCATTCTCTTAAATATTTAAAAAGTTTGATTTGAAAAGTTTATGAATTCTTAAGCAAGTCATGTGTATTCTGCTTTGTTTTTGCTGTTACAATATATGCTGTCTTTTTTAAAAAGTGAATTAAGTTAATAAAAGCTTGTTTTTTTTTTCCAAATAAGAACTCTGCAGAAGTACCAAGAAAAGCCTCTGATATATCTTTAAAATTACTTGGCAACAAACCAAGCCTAGATATAAAAAGAAAAAATGCTTTTGTGAGTTGTTTATTAGCAGGAATGGACTGTTCCATCTTTGTGATAAGATCCATACAAACAAGAAGCAGCTCTTAGAATAAAGATGCTTCCTCCATGCAATCAAGGTAGAGTGATTGTTGGAAAACTTCATAACTGTGCCTCTTCAAGTATCACTTAATATGTGCACATATTGAATTCTGCTGAGCCACCCTCCTAGCCTTCATAGGCTCTATAAAGTTTTCCACCAACATTAAGATGTGTATGAGGGAGGGGCACTTGGGTGGCTCAGTTGGTTAAGCGTCCAGCTCTTGATTTCAGCTCAGGTCATGATCTCATGGTTCATGGGATGGAGCCCTATGTTGGGCTTCACACTGGCAGCACAGAGCCTACTTGGGATTCTCTCTCTTCCTTGCTCTCTGCCCTCCCCCACTCACACGCATGTGTGCACACAATCTCTCTCTCTCTCTCTCTCTCAAAATAAATAAATAAACTTTTAAAAAAGATGAGTATAAGGAAAAAACAGAGATCAGAGTAAGGGAATGACTTGTGTTAACTTGTCATTTTTTCTTCTTTGTTTTTAAAACTTCTTCTCACTTGAGTCCTCTCCTTGATCCTTATGTTGTGTAAAAATATGTGTGAATATAATAAAATCCTTTGTTAGTTTGAGATTAGCACTCACCCTGAAAGCTGTGAGGGTTAGACCCAGGGATGCAGATATAGGTAATTTCATCAATGCATGTGTGTGTGTGTGTCTGTCTTCTCTCACTCTTCCCCTCCCCCTCTTTATTTTTGTAGGAAAAGTTTTTTGGGAAAATCCAACTTTACCTTGGTTGAATCATTCTGTCTTTCTATTCCACCTCTGTAGAGGGTCATTAGAAAAATCCCTGTGACCAAGAGAGGGAGAAACTCTGAAGCTCAAGAATCACTGTCCGAGCTGTATCCCTGAATTGGTTTGGTAACCTTACGTAGGTTTGAGGGCTCAGAGCCAGCCTGGGTGCATTTGCCCCAACTGTGTTTGGCCATCTCACAAACTATATCCATTCTTGTTCAAAACCCCATAGGAAACTTTACCAGGGTACAAGTTTGATATCCCTAATTTTTCCATGTAGATCTAAGCAGTCAGAGACCAGAAATAAAGTTAAAGAGATTAGGAAAGGTGAATGCAGGAATCCCCTTTAAAGAGTGATGGGTGCCAGTGTTTCTCCATGCTTTTGTCCATGGCATGAATCACTACGGCATTCAGGCTTTGCTCAGCTTAAGAAGCAGGAAGCCCAGGCCCCACTGTCATAGTGCTGGATGCTGGATGGCAGTAGGGGTTGCCCTGTTGTCTGCCAACACAGCATGCCAAAGGAGGAGAGGGAACTTACTGCCACTGGCAGTAATTCCATTATTATATAATGACTTAACAGTTACGTATTAGACTTGTCACAACTATGTAATAGACTGAACCCTTAAAAGGTTTTCTTTTGCATTTAATCTTTATTATGTGCCTTCTATTTATTATCATTTGTATTCCTCCAAATATGAACCTTCTACATTTACTCAGTGCTTCCCTGTTTAATAGAAATCCAAACAGTGTATATATTCATTGCGGACCCTCTTGTTGATGCAAATTTTCTCCAAAGCACCAGAAGCTTTTTCGGAGGCCTTGACATCCAGGCACAGCCTGAGAAATGCAGAAATGAGAAGTGGGTGAAGTTTGACTTTAATGCTCTGATTTGATTCTCTGATGCTTTCTCTGCCCTCGCAGAACCTCTCCTACAGTACCTCTCTTTCTGCTCCCCATACTTCTAACTCTCCCCACATTGTTCCTGATAACACATGTATTCTCTTGTCGGTAGGCAATAAGTTGTACTGCCAAACAGACTCTCAGTGGATTTCCTCCTACGAGAGGTGCTTTTTTGCCCTTACTTCAGCTGTACAATGAAAGGCTATCTCCTATTCTTCTCTCTCTCTCCTTCTTTCTCTGTCCCTCCGTCACTCACACTGTCTCTCTCAAAGAAATAAATAAACTTAAAAATCTATAAAAAGAAGGGACACCTGGGTGGCTCAGTCAGTTAAGTGCCCAACTCAGCTTTGGCTCAGGTCATGATCTCATGGTTTCATGAGTTCAAGCCCCACGTCGGGGTCTGTGGCTAACAGTGAGGAACCTCCTTGGGATTCTCTCTCTTTCTCTCTCTCTCTCTCTGTCTGTCTCTCTGCCCCTTCCCTACTCATACTGTCTCTGTCTCCCTCAAATAAATAAATAAACTTTAAAAAAATTTAAGACTATCTCCCATTCAATGAGTATTTGTGGTTTTTGTTGTTGTTGCTGTCATTGATGTGAACATCTTCCCAGCACCCCCTAAACTGTGACATCCCTAAACTACTCCACACACAGACCTCCCAGGGACTGGTACACAGTGTCATGGTGGGGCTGGAAAGAAAGGACCCCCCCCCCCCACAATATGATGGCGATGTGAGTAGCTCAGGCATTCTCACAAGGAGCCATTTGCCCACGATGCTGTCATGGCCTGGACTGTCTTGGTGGCTATTTCTGTATACAGCTTCTACTGCAGCAAGTGACCCACCTAACAATTATTTTAATGTGGCAATTAGGGGATTTATTAAAATTTTATTTTAATAATTCTCTTATTGAGTCTATTAATCTCTCTCTTTTTGGGGAGACAGGGGGTGGTGGGTGCATAACCTTCAGGAATTGCATGTTAACACCTTTTTAAAGTTTTTTTTATCCAGACCTTGGGTGATATGGAGACTTCTATGTAGAAGTCACACATTTACTGGTACTGTCAGCCTCATTGTCATTAATTCTGATTTGGCATTCAGCAATTCCCATGATAACTGTTGACTTTTATTGTCTCTCTAAAATTGGTTCCATTCTGAGAATAATCTGAAACTAATTTCATGTTATTTTATTTTGGTGATATTACTGTGGCGCTCTCTCCCAGCCCTTCTCTGATACTTGCAATTTGGCTGAGAAATGTAGTTTCAAGACAGAGAAGGCATTTCACGAGTTCTGTACACCCTCATGGGGATTGCAGAGTTGTCTTTTTTGTTTTTAAATCTATTTCATTATTTTTTATATTTGAGACTCAGACTGTCTTCCTCTTTTTGGAACCTTTGAAGGAGGTTATTTTTTCAGGAACTACACATTGAAGCTGCAGCTACAGAAGCAATTACTTTTTAAGGATACGTAGCTCTGAGTTTGGCAGCTCTCAGATCACAAAAAGGTACTGTGACTCCCTCTGGAGGGAGGTGTTTGTTAAAAAGATGAAAGGTTTTCATTAAAAAACTTGGCAATTGTAGCTTATGAATTCGGTGAAATTAAAATTGATCTCGGGGCCCCAGTCCCTCATAAAAAGATTCCTCAGTGCCCCAAATGTACCCGTTAGGCTGCTACTTGATTGTCTGAGACACAGACTCTTCCCTGCCCATTGATCCATTGTCAGTGGTTCCTCATTGGTACCGTAAGCTCCACGATTTAATTATGAGCTCCTCTGGGCTGTGCCACTTGCAATCGCCCTCTGTTCTTCTCTTACAGCCCAAGAAGCTTTAGCAGGCACAGCAAATTATCCTCCTTTTCTAAGGTGCTGTTTATTTTCCTGAAAGAATAATAGAAGGCAGCCAAAGAAATATGAAGGCATTTAAAGCTGACCTTCCGAACACCAAAAAAACCCCTAAATGAACAGCTACTGGAAGGCAATTTTGATGGTGTTTGTCAGAATAAGTTGAGCAGTGGCTTAAAATAAAAAAAATGAAGGATATGTGCGGGACTCAAGGCAACTGTTTGACTTTGTGTCAGAGACGCTGGTTTTTCCCAAACTGAAAGCTTTTGTGCCCCTGCTACTTGGTGGGGTTGGTTTTTCAAGTGCAATCAGTTCTGTGAGTGCAAACATATTTCTCAAGAAGAAAAGGCGCACAGAAGGTGTGTGCATGTTTGCACACCTGAATTTCTACTAATGAATTTTATGTTCATTAAATCAAAATGCAATGGCATATTGAGAAGTGTGAATAATCATAGGTTCTTGGCACCTGGGTGGCTCAGTCGATTAAGCATCTGACTTCTGCTCGGGTCATGATCTCACAGTTCGTGGGTTTAAGCCCTGCATTGGATTCTGTGCTGACAGCTCGGAGCCTGGAGCCTGGAGCCTGCTTTGGATTCTGTGTGTCCCTTTCTCTCTGCCCTCCTCCACTCATTCTCTCTCTCTCTCAAAAATAAATACACATTAAAAACAATAATAATCATAGGCTCTTTTGGAAGTTTCCCCAATTTTGATTGCAGAATATGTCAATTCTGCACAACACATCTTACAGCAGTCAGCCAAGAAGCTTACTCAAATGTCTGTAACCTTTAGAAAAGGGCCTGAACCACTGACATTTTTTCTGGAAGGCAATGATGATGGGGTCCCCAAAATGTTTCAGAATATAGTCTTTCCTCCTCAAACTTTTTGTTAATTAAATTACAGTTTATTTGACTTCATAAGAAGCTCTCCTTTGAAAACATTGCTTTTCAGAACATATGCATAAAGGCTAGGTCATGAGTCACTTGGTCTACAATAGTAAATATTTTCAGGCATCTTTTCATGGCCATGACACCAAAGTTAATGAGGAGGTCACTGAAGATTCAGAGTGATTTTTCAAGGCCACAGCATTAGTAAATGATACAAGAATGCAAACCCAGGACTTTCAACTTGAATTCTGGTGCTTTTTCGGGAATATTGCAGCCACTGTTTCAATGGAAATTCCTTTAAATAAATATTTAGTGAACCTCTACTACCAGGGAATGGGATTTTGGTTGCTTGGTCAGAGGACAGGATATGTTGGGACATAAGTCAGCCTGGGTGCTAGGCTGAAGTATGTGTGGTAGGGTAGAGGTGTTCTTTAAAGAGAAAGAGGTCACAGAGAGCAGAGGAGGCAGCAGGGGAAGAGAGGGCACAGAATAAGATGGAAGGAAGCGGTAACAAATTTTACCTAGTCATTCTTACCATTTGTGTTTAGGTCCCCAGAGAAAGTAATGATCAAGCTTTATAGAAAATCACTTCCCAAGCCAAGTTGGTTCCTTGGTGAAGGGGGCCTCTCAGTATTCATACAAATGCAAATGCTTTGTACAGCATTTCCATTTGGGAGAGAAAACCTAGGAACACTATCTGTTGTTCATGTGATGTTGGAGAATTGAGTTGTATGAGTGGCTGAGCAGTTTACACGTGGACCGCTGGGAAGTTGCTGCCCTTGTCTTTGAGAAGATCATCCACCATCTAGATGGGGAGACAGAATCGAAACATATGACTGGACTCTAAAAATATCACTAGAAACCCTCTATAAATGTATGCAGATTAATATACTGCAAATGATGCGCAAGGCGCCGAAGGGATGTGGGGAACGGACTCCTCAGAATCTGTAAGAAGTTAGATTGCAAAATAAATCATGCATTAATATTTTCCCATAACTGTGTGGATGGCTCCATTCCTTAGGAGCTTTTACGCATAAGTTAATCGTGTGAGATTATTGATGTTTGAGTTGTTTTTTGTAAAGTTATCAGAAGGTATTAGGAATGCAAAGAAGGCAATTGAGCTTAAGATCACTGTGCTGAATGATTCCCCTGGAAAGGAAACCTTTAGCTGCAAACAGTGCACTTTTCCTGCCCTACTCCTTGCATACAGAATGAGAACTTCTAGAGCTTCTTAATTACATGTAGACTGACTGCTTGATGCATTACATTATTGCTTTGGCTTACTTTTAAATTTCTGGGTGAAATTAAGGATGTGGAAATAATCTTTCTCTAGGATTGGTGTTATTAAGAGTGTTTCTGGGCTGTGAAAGATAATTTCTTAGAGGTGACAGAAAATAGAAGATATTTCTCCCCAGCTCTTTAAAGGGGTAAACCTGGGGTAAATGCAAGTTTATTTACACAGTTCTTAGCTGCATAGAGGAAGGAAGCTCTTTTGTTTGTCTAAACCTATCGGGTCTTTTCCATGTACTTCTAATTATTGTTGGCCAAAAAGAAATTAACTTTATTCAGTCCAGTGGCATTTAAAGCATAGTTGTATCTGATATTTGAACAGCCTTTAGATAACACTCCACTTATACGGTATTTGTTCCGACCCCTCCTTTTACCCCTGTCTACAGCAGAAAATCATTCTAGCCAAATAATTTTATAGATTTTTTTTTCAAAAGCCATGTTATTTTCTCTCAGGCTTATTACCAATTGATAATGTAAAAAGAGTACTAACATAGAAATAAGAAGATAATAAAAGAGAACAATATATCATTATGGTGGGTTGAATAGTCCCCAAAGACATGTCCACCTATAACCTCAGACCTTTGACCTTATTTGGAATAAGGGTCTTTGCAGATGTAGTTTACAGTATAAGCTCAAAGTGAGATTATCTTCGATTAATGGGCACTAAATCCAGTAATGAAAGTCTTGTAAGAGACAGAAGAAAACAACCCAGAAACACATAGAAGAAAGCCATTTGAAGATAAGAGATAAGACAAAGATTGAAATTATGTATTCCACAAAACAAAGAATGCCAGGAGCCACCAGGAGCCACTAGAAGTTGGAAGAGGCAATGAAAGATTTTCTCTTAGAGCCTCACAGGGAATGGGGCTCTGTCGACACTTTGATTTCTGACTTATAGCCCCCAAACTGCAAGAGAAAAATTTCTGTTGTTTTAAGCCATGCAGTTTGTAGTATTTGTTATAGCAACCTTAGGAAATGAATACAGCCAGAAATGACTTCACCACTATAACCCATAACCCATCAAATGTTTGTCTCCATTCTGTAATTGTCACGTGCACACATATCTGACACAGTAGTGTTATAGTATAGGTTCCAGTAAAAAGGGAAGGACAGCTATTACTTATTGAGCATACTCAGTGTGCCAAACAGAGTGGGCACTTGCTGTCATGGGGCTTCCCTTTTTTTGTTGGGTATGGTTTTCAACCATTTAGTCCTAAGAATCTTCCCCGGGTTGGGAGAGTTGTGTTATAATGGGGAGCAGATTACAATCTGTTGCAGAAGAAATGCAAAGAAAGATAATTAACATTACCCTTTGACATTCAAAATATGTCCAGTAATCCAATGGCCATGAAAGCTAGGCTAATGTCTAAAATCCTTCCATTTTTTTTCTCTATCATTGCCCACAAGTCCACGCCCAAATCTACCCTACTGAGTATATAAAAGGCCAAGCCTGGGCAACTCAATTCAGAGTTCTACTAGGGTACAATATCCCTTCTGCCCCAATAGTGAGACCTTTGTCAGTGAAGCATGATGTGTGCTGACAAAGAGAGAATATAGTGTAGGGAAAAGAACTAGTCAACCACTGGGCAGAAGTATATTAAGTGAGAGTGGTACTTAATGCAGAAAAGGGTTTTCTCTACTTCATTACCACCCCATGGGCCATCTCCATATAAGCCTGGTGCAGTAACATCAAAGTGATTTAGGTATAGTGTAAGCAAGCTAAGAGGCCCTGAAGCTTTCACTTCTCCAAGCTTCCCTTCCTTCACTAGTGGTATATGCAGATCCCAGAAATATTGGCAAGCCTGAGCTTCCAGAAGGGATTGCCAAAATAGGGGCAGAATGCTCTATAGGAAGAGCTTCCAAACAGCTCACCCAGGCAGGAGTAAGTGGTTGTCATTGTCAGAGTCTCAAGATGTCTCCAGTATCTGGGGTTGCTAAAGTGAGTCCAAGTAAGCCAGGAGTGCTACTATGATCTGTCCATGCTCAGAAAGCAGCTAGACCATGAGTTACCCCTGCTACCGCTGCAAATGCCATCAGGGAAATAACCAAATGGCTGAAAGACATCACCTTGAAGGTCAGCATTGCTAAAGGACCCTGAGCCCAGGGACCTCCTCTTGACTATGAGTTTACATGAACCAAAACTTTCTACATACACCCAAATGCTACCTTGAAGGGGTAGTTAGGAAGGCAGGATGACTGAGGAGTAAAAAAACAACAAGAACATTTAAGATCTCATCTTGATATCCCTACCTTAACCACATCTGCAAAGACCCTTATTCCAAACAAGCTCACATTCTGGAATTCTAGGTAGATATATCTTTTGAGGGCTACTTACTATTCAAACCACCATCAATTAGCATGGATAGCATGGATTTCAAAAAATCAACAAAACTCTGTTATTTAGATAATTTCCCTTTTTCTAAACTTTTCCCTGCCTCTCCTCAAGAAATTCTGTGTGCCTGGCCATCTTTTTTTACATCAATTCTTGCATCTAGAAATGAGCTCTGTAGAGCTGGTATTGAAGACATCAAGGATCAAATATTCCACCCCAGGAATTTGCAGCCCTGTCTGTTCAACCACTAAACCCTATCAATAGAATCACAGTAATTCTTGGTTCTACTTAACTAGCTGGACAGGCAGAAGAGATTTCCCTGTGGCCATTTAACTTGGAAAGAAGATGTGAATGGAAATCGAGTCCTGTTACTTATAGGCACAAAATGTCTTCAGGGCAGTATTGACTTAAGAGGTTCAGTTTTTGAATTTGAAGAAGGAGCATTCCTGTTGACCTGAGGAATTAATCATCATCATCTCAAGGTTAGGGTGCCAGCTTAGACTTAGGTTCAGGAAACTTCTAAGGGGTATCTCCCCATTCAGAGCCTCAGATTTGTTTCCCCAAATCTTGCAACATGAAACTCTCTTGAAATGTGACTCCAGGGATGCCTGGGTGGCTCAGTCAGTTAAGCATCCATCTCTTGATTTTGGCTCAGGTCATGATCTCACGGTTCATGAGTTTGAACCCTGCATCAGGTTTTGTGCTGACAGTGCAGAGCCTGCTTGGGATTCTTTCTCTCCCTCTCTCTCCACTCACTCTCTCTCTCTCTCTCTCTGTCTTTCTAAATAAATAAATAAACTTAAAAAAAAGTGACTCCATTCCTCTTTCTCATTTGTGAAATAAGAGATTTGGACTACATGGAACCATTATGCTCCTTTTATATCTGGAAGTTTAAATGACTATGATTTGACTGTCACAACCTATCTCCTTATGCCTCCATTCAAATATGAAACACTGACAGAATAGGCCAGAAAGGGAAATTGAAATTATCTTGCATTATAACTAAGCAGAATTAAACAAATCACTCAACCTTTCTGTTCCATAGTGTCTAATCTATAAAATAATGGCATTGGAATTCAAATTCATAATCCCTATGTGCCTTTCTAGCTCTAACTTTCCACTTTTGATACTGTCTAATGTGATAGCCACTGGCCACATGTAGGGAAAGTAATATACATATGAAAGTAATATAGATTTTTCATTAATGTTTTTATATTAATTATATGTTGAAATGATAGTTTTTGGATATATGAGATAAAATAACATTTATTATTAAAATTAATTTCACCTATTTTGCTGTATATTTTTACTGTGGCTTCTAGAATATTTAAATTACATATGTGGAGCACAATATAATTTCTGTTGTATAGTGCTGTTCTAGATCTATGCAAAACAGTTTTGAGATGAAGGTCTATATGTTCAGAGTTACATACAGTGATCATGTGCTGCCTGTGCTTGTAATTTGCATGTGTATGCATATAACTACCTGCACATATACATATACACAAGGCATCTTTTAAAAAACAATGTTACTGTTGGAGTGCCTTGGTGGCTGAGTGGGTTGAGCATCCAAATCTTGATTTCAGCTCAGGTCTTTATCCCAAGGTCATGGCATCAAGCCCTGCGTCGGGGTCGACACTGAGTGCAGACTCTGCTTGACATTCTCTGTCTCTTTCTCTGCCCCTCTCCCCAAATCAAGCTCTCTTTCTCTCTAAAATAAACAAACGAATAAACAATGTTACTGTAAAAGCATGTTTTATCCCCTTTCTTGGCTATCAGGTGATCTAGTACAACTACCAGTTGGTTATAAACACTCAATTTAGAAAAATAAAGGCTTTGACCTAATACAAGTTATGTATTTATATAGATTACCTTTTTAAACATTACTTAACTTTTGGAAAAAAAATAATACATGCCACTGACAGGTTATTGTTAAGGTATTAAGGAAATGAGAAAAGAAAAAAATTAAAATGAAAAAATAATCAAACTCTATTTTATTTTACTTTGAATTTCATTTTATTTTGAATTTCATTTCATTTTATTTTATTTCATTTTATTTTATAGAGAGCATGAGTGGGGGAGAGGGGCAGAGGGAGAGAGAGAGAATCTTTTTTTTTGACATTTATTACTGACAGAGAGACACAGGCGTGAGCAGGGGAGGGGCAGAGAGAGGGGGATACACAGACTCTGAAGGAGGCTCCAGGCTCCAAGCTGTCAGTCCAGAGCCCGACGTGGGGCTTGAACTCACAAACCACAAGATCATGACCTGAGCCAAAGTCGGACACCCAACCAACTAGCCACCTAGGTGCCCTGGGAGAGAGAGAGAATCTTGAGCATGTTCCACGTTCAGTGTGGAGCTCAACACAGGGCTTGATCTCACAACACTGGGATCATGACCTGAGCTGAAATCCAGAGTCAGATGCTCAACAGACCAAGCTACCCAGGTGCCCCCAAAATGCTTAAGGGTAATAAAATGACCTCATGAACATATCCACAGATACATTCATACAACATGCATGCATTCACAGTGACTGAAGGGCAGTGATGGTATTGTTGCCCTGCTCTGACTCAGTTCCCCGTACCATCTGTGATATATATACCACTGACAGCCCCGTTTCCTCTCTATTCTCCCATCACCAATTATTCCTCACTCCTAAACCTATGTTCTGCTGATAATTTATACTATCCTACAATTACTTACATTCTCAGAAAAAAAAAAGTTTTCATTATTAAATATCATAAGATTAATTTATCATCTCATTCAGTAGCTAAGTACAGCCCACTATAGGCAAAGCACTGTCATAGGCACTCATGGAAATGCAAAGATAAATTAGACTCACATCTTAACCTGTACTTATTATTTTTTTAACATTTGTTTATTTTTGAGAGAAAGGGTGTGAGCAGGAGAGGAGCAGAGAAAGAGGTAGACACAGAATCGGAAGCAAGCTCCAGGTTTTGAATTGTCAGCACAGAGCCCAATGTGGGATTTGAATTGATGAGCAGTGAGACTGTGACCTGAGCCAAAGTTGGATGCCCAACTGACTGAGCCACCCAGGCACCCCAACCTGTACTTATTCTTTAGGGAATACATAAGATTTATGGAATGTCAATCTGTACATATGGTATAGTTTATGACAGGAGTGAGCACAAGATAAATAGTAAGTATCACAATGCCTTTGTTTTAATACTAGGTCTCCTACTGTTTGGTTGTGTGAACTTAGGCAAGTAACTTAAGCTCTTTGAACCTTAGTTTCTTCATCTATAAAATGGAACTGGTACCAGTTATCTCCTACCTAGACTATGTATGAGGTTTAGAGAAGATAATTCATTAAAAGGGGTCAGTTCTAAGCCTGGCAGGTAATCTCCATGAATATGAGCTACTGTTTTTTAATTTTGGATATAACTGTGATATATACACATATGTATATATATCACATACATATGTGTATATATCATATATATATCCCATAATCCCGTAGGCAGGATAGGCATTTGAAGTACAAATAAAAATGCTGGGAATTTTAATTTATTTTTATTTTTTAAATGTTTCTTTTTTTTTAATTTTTGAGAGTGGAGCAGTGGCAGAAAGAGAGAGAGGGGCAGAGGATTTGAAGCAGTCTCTGTGCTAACAGCAGAGAGCCCCATATGGGGCTCAAACTCATGAACTGTGAATCATGACCTGAGCCAAAATCAAGAGATGGACGCTTAACTGACTGAGCCACCCAGGTGCCCTAGGAATTTTTTAGAATAAGTAGCATATTCTTCTGTTTGAAAAATGAAGAAAAGCTTTGTGTACAATGTGGGATTTGGTCCAGGCAAGAGAGAATTTACCTAAATGCAGGTGAGGGTTGGATATTCCAAATGGAGGAACCGACACGAGTGACATGAAACTTTCCCTATGGAACAGTCAGTCATCAAGTGTGTGTTGAAAATAAGATTTCTGAGAGGAAGTACAGAGAATTACATTGGAAAGGAAGACTGAGAGTAAGACTTTCTCAAGTAGACATTATAAACATATTTACACATGATCTTTCATAGAAATGTAATCCTTTTATTTCCATTGTATGGTGTTTCCTTACAACCATATTTAGACTCTAAGTAGTAGTGATTCTGTATAGCATAGATTTGTGTTGGCATTTTCTCTCATGGCTACTTCTTAGTTTTATCCTTTCTAAATCCCAAAGAACCCAGGAACAATATGGACATCCTAGTTTATTAATGTCATTTCCAAATTCCCACCTCTCTGCTCCAAATTAGTAATCAAGTTCCTTTGAGTCTCATGTCATTTAGCTACCAACTTCTAGACTTTCTTGTCACCTCCTCCAGCAATCCCCTTTCCATCCAAAATTTCATGCCCGAACCATAGCTTTCTAAACTTTAATTCTCCTATAACTGTTCTGCATGTGGTCTTGTCACGTCACAGATGAGAGGGCTGGGTCCTAGCTCCACCATTTATTAGTCATATGATCTTGGATGATTTGCTTAACTTCTCTGAACTCATAACAGCAATAAGCATAGTACATACTTAATAGTTATTATGAAATAAAATGATGTGTATGAAATCCTTAGCATCATAGTTGGTGCATAATGAACCTTCCAAAAATTGTGCTATTCAGTGTTATGACCTTTGTCCTTTAATCCATATACTATCATCTTAACAAGTCTTTCCTATCTTCATTTCCTTTCTTATTTAGCCTAGATGTGGACATATCTCCTAGTCTTTAGTACATCTCTAATTATACCCTGGGGTCCCTTGCCCTTTTGTATTTACACCTCCTCAGACAGGCTGTAACCTGGAGCCATCCAGTGGCCTTCACCTCCTCTGCTATGATCAGGATGTTGAGGCTCCAATGGGAAAAATCACCTAAAACTTGGGCCATGACAAATTAACACACTCCTTCCTTGGCTCCTAAGTCAGACCTCAGTTCTTTTGTGTATACTTACATCATATTTTTTCTCATTCCTTGTGAACAGACAATTCAAGGCTGACAACTTGTTTGAAGTCTTTAGCCTCTACCAAGTTCTCTCTCAGCAGGGGGCTGCCCCAGTCCTACAGAGACAAAATTGAGAACTTCAAGCGGTAAATCCCATGGCCTCCTGCCTCCGCATCTACAGACTTACTTTTACCTCCTTCCCCCATCCTCTCAAAGGATTCGTTCAGAAATAGAGCTATATCAATTACAAAGCCTTATTAACAAACGTATTTGTTGAACACAGAGAGTGCTTATTGCTATGTAAAAATAAAAAAAAAAAAGATGCTTCTCTCACTGCATTTAAAGTCTGAATAAGTAAGCTGAAATAATTCAAATATGTAAAATTAGCTTAGAAAGTATTTAAATCTCACAAGTATAAGATGTTTTAATTATATTCCTTGCTCATACATAGTTGAAAATTTTTAAATGGTAGAAGAAATATAATACAAATGATAAATTGAATTATAGAATTGTTAATAAATGTTAATGAATATTAATTTTAGGAGTGTATATGTCTTTCTGGTCCATGGAGACAGTAAAACAATGAATATTCTGTCTATATATACACACACATGTATGCATACACTTTGTTTATATGTATATGTGAGTGTGTATATGTATGCATATATGTTCTTGTTTGTCCTTTGTTTATCTAAGCATTAGATTCTAATGCTTGACTATGCTGTTAGCATATATCTGATTCTGAAATGTTCTAGTTACATATTGCGGTGATAACATTCTTTGTGTGCTTAATACCCTTGAAAATCTGTCTCTCTGATAGAATATTCCACAGCAATATTCTTAAGAGGAATATGTGTTTCAGATTTTCCAGGACAAACCAAGTTTCAGATATCCTGACCCATTAGTTCTTTGATTGTTGATTGGCTTAACGATCACTTATTGACTGTCTGCTAGACCAGGCACCGTTCAACAGGGAAGGTGGGTACAAATGTAGATAAGAGCAATACAATTTTATAAACAGAATTACTCAGGAAAACTGCAAAGGGAACAAACAATTCAGACGAGGTTATCAGGAAATTGTCACAAGGTCATATGCCTAAACTCTGGTTTGGAAATCTAGTTCATCAACTGAGTAATTCCATAGTTCCTCATTCTATTCTTCTTTTACCGAAATGCAAAAGCCGGTGCATTGTGGCTTCTCCTGTGGAGGGCTTGAGTAAATGGCCAGCAGTAAATGGCTCGCTCCAGCCTACCACCTCTTCTCTGTGCTCTTTCATCCCCTCCGTTGCGCTGCTCACTGCCTGTCCATCCAACACCTCTCATTAGCACCTGCAACTTTGCACCCTCTTCATTTGAAAGGCACACATTTTTTTTTCTCAGTCTGACGCCTGCCTGCCTTGACACCAGCAGGATGAAGATCTGTCCTCTCAGACAATGTGCTAGGTGCAGAGCTCAGTCACAAATAGATCTTTAAACAACCAGCTTACCTTTCCTCACAAGCCCTGTGTATTTCCTGCTGATGACACGGTGGTGGGCAGAGTGACATCTGATGGGACAGGTGGGGCATGTGGAGGAGGCAGGATTGGCAGTTAGCAGGTAAACTTCATCTTGGGAGGCTAGTCTCGGCCCTACACACAGTTGACTTGTATATCCCTGGAGATTTTTTTTTTTTCTGTTTAAGAACTGAAATGTCTTCTAATGCTGCTATTCCTAGAAAGTAGCTACACAAATTCCAACTTTGTCAGAATCTTCATCTTGTTCAACTGGGAACATTTTTATTTCCTATTGGTTTCTGAAATACCACACTTACCTGATTTTCCTCCTCAATAGATGTGCCTTCTAAGGCTCCCTGACTGTCTTCTTCTTGCATATCCAATTCTAGAAATTAAAGTACCCCAGGCCCTTATCCTCACCATTTTCTTTACTCTATCTGTATGTTCTCCCTCAATGCTCTTACCTAGTCCCATGGCTTCAAATATTGTCTTTACAATGATGATTGACAGATTCATTTATCTTACTCTAACCTCTTCCCTGATGTATCCACCTGCCTGTACTATATCTGCATTTGGTGTCTGATAAGTATTTAAACTTAACATGTCTCAGACAAACCAATCACCTCCCTACTGCGGCACTGCCTGTCCTGATTCCCACTTTGTCGCTGTCAGTGGTACCATATCCATGCAGTTACTCATGCTAAAAACCTTGATAAAAGTAATTGCTGGTTCTTTTCTTTTTCCCCAAATCCCATATTTCATCCATCCATAAATTCAGGATTCTCTATTCCAAAATATATACCCATAATCTGGCCATGTTTTTTCTTAAAATTTTTAATGTTTATTTATTTTGATAGAGACCATGAGTTGCAGGGGTTGCAGAGAGAGAGAAGGGGAGAGAGAAAATCTCAAGCAGGCTCTGTGCTGTCAGTGCAGGGTCAGATGTGGGGCTCGATCTCACGAGCTGTGAGACCATGACCTGAGCTGAAACCAAGAGTCAGATGCTTAACTGACTGAGTCACCCAGGTGCCCCTAATCTGGCTATAAACCACGACCACCCTAGTTTAAGCTATTTTAACTCTCCCTGACCACAGCCACAACCCCCATGTTCTTCCTATCCTGCAGGACAGGGTTGTATTTCTAAAGCATAAATTATTAAGCACCCCTGCTAAAACATCTCCAATGACTTTCCATTGTAACTGGATAAAATCCTATAAGGCCCATATGATCGGGAACCTGCCTTCCCCTGCCTCAACTCTCTCCCTTGTTCACTATTCTCCAGCTGCTGATTTTTTGCACACTGGATACATCAAGCTTGTTTCATTCTCAGAGCTTTGTATTTGTTGTTCCTAACTGCTTGGAATTCTGTTCCCCAGATCTCTTCATGGTTGTCCCCTTCTCATTATGCACACTGAACTCAAATGTCATTTTCAGAGATGTTTCTCAATACTCTGGGAAAGGCAGCTCCTGCTCTATTATGCTCTGCTGTGTTACTGTATTTCAACTTCTTCAGAGTACTTGGCAGTATCTGGAATTATCTTATTTTTTCTCACATGTTCACTATCTGTTTCTGTCTACCAGAGTATGAGCTCTTTGTGCCAACGACTCTGTCCATATCTTCATGGCCACATCCTCAGTGACTGGGTCAGTGCCTGGCCAGAGGATATACACAGTCACTATTTGTTGATTAACTGATTAACCACTAGGTTCGACCAGCTCTTACTGCTTTGCATCTTCAGCAACTAGATGAAAAAATGGAAGTTCCCTTCATAGGTGAGAATCTCATTTCTGTCATCCAGTCCCTTTAGTTCAGTCCCTGAGTCAAGTAGGAAGAGAATGTGTATTGCGATCTGAGAAGAAGTTTGAAATAAATTTACAGCTATTCATTTTTAATCAAATATTATTCATCAAACATTTCTTTTTTAATTAAAAATGTTTAATGTTTACTTTTGAGAGATTGAGCAAAGAGAGAGAGACTGAGCATGAGTAGAGAGATGGGGAGACATAGGATCTGAAGCAGTTTCCAGGTACAGAGCTGTCAGCACAGAGGCTGACACAGGGCTCGAACTCATGAACCGCGAGATCATGACCTGAGCCGAAGTCAGACATTTAACTGACTGAGCCACCCAAGGCGCCCCTCAACAAACAGTTCTTAGGGATCAGAGGCGTGTTGGGCAATAGAAGATAGGCAACAAAAGCGGGTAAATCATGATCTCTACCCTTAAGGAGTTTATCGTTTGATAAAGAAAATGGACACTGTCTTAGTCAACTCAAACTTCCATAACAAGATACCAAAGATGAGGTGACTTGAACAGCAGAAATTCATTTTCCCATAGTCCTGGGGTCTGGAGGTCCAAGATCAGGGTGCTAGATGGTCAGGTTCTTGTGTGAGCCTTCTTGCTGGCTTGCTGATGGCTACCATCTTGCTGTTTCCTCACATGGCCTTTCCTCAGTGAGCGTGCAAAGGGGAGAGAGAGATTTCTCTTTCTCTTCCTCTTGTAAGACCACCAATTCTATTGGATTAGGACACTATTTTTGTGACCTCATTTAACTTTAATTTCTTCCTCAAGACCCCATCTCCAAATATTGCTACACTGGGTTTAGGGCTCCAACATATGAATGTGGGGGGACATCAACTCATTCCATAGCAAACACATACCCAGGTCCTTGCAGGGCACCAGCAGAGGGAAATATGGGATGCTATGAAGCACAAGCAAGAAAAGGCAGTGTGAACAGGGGTTAGCTGGTCCAGATGCTTCCCAAAAGGAGTCGGCATGGGCCAGTGATGAGAGTCTGGTGAACTAATGTTCCTCATAAGTCTCAAGTGTCTGTAGGACACAGGGGACAAAGGGCCTTCAGTCACCAAAAGTGTCTAGAATCCACACATCAGCACTGTGTTGTTTGGATGGGGCAGGCAGAGACTTTGTTATTTCTGTGTTTATTACTGCAGGGCTAAAACTTGGAGGAAGAAGGGGTCTTGTATTTCATTTTAGGATTGATGTGACCTGTCAGGGGTCCCTGTGGTTTCTAGACCTCTACATGGCTCATGCCCCAGTATGATGGATTTCCAACAACTGAGAGAATTGTTGTTTTCTGGTTGTTGCTAGAATGTTTAATGCAGTCCTTTATGCCCATGATATTTCCCCCAAATCAGAGGTAAGATAGAACTGGGAATCTACAGGCTCAGCGATCATTACTTCATCCAGCCAGATTAAACAAGGCCAAGCTAAGGCAAAATTGCCAAGTGTGTCTTTTTGATTTCTTGGCACCTCTTTTGAGTAAGTTGCCTTTTGGTAAAAGTGAAAATAGGTAAAATAATCATACGAGGCACCTACTAGTATTTTCTTATGCATTATCTTAGCTGGTGAGAAAAATAGTATTTAATCTGGTTTCTCACATTCATGGAAGAATGTTTAGAGTAGGGACAGCATTTGCCTGGAGCAAACTCCAAGTCAGCACTCTTTCCTCTGTGCCATATTGTCTTAGTGTCACATGCTGTCCCCCTGCAGCTGCCATGAAGCCAAGCACTGGGATGACCAGGCACTAATCAAGTGACCTTTTCTCCGTCTTGGTAGCAACCTGTGCTGCCTTCTCCAGTCTTCATTCTGCTCAGTGGTTAGCAGTGTCCTTGTTAGTTTCCCAGCTAGCTGGAAGGTTCTCAGAGACCTCAGATGATGTTTTATCTGTCTTGGTGTTTCAGCCCTTAACAGAGTCTGACACATAGTGGGGAGGCAGTAAGTGTTTGTCAAATAAAGTGTCAATGCCATATCATCTCTTAGAATCATAACATTTGAGGTGGCCTTAAATACCCTCTTTAGCAAATAAGGCACAGAACTCAGAGAATAGAAGGATTTGTGTAAGGTCACCCTGAGTGCCATTTTTTTTTTTAATTTTTTTTTAATGTTTATTTATTTTTGAGACAGGGGGAGACAGAGTGCAAGTGGGGGAGGGGCAGAGAGAGAGGGAGACACAGAATCTGAAACAGGCTCCAGGCTCTGGGCTGTCAGCACAGAGCCCGATGCGGGGCTTAAACCCACAAACCGTGAGATCATGACCTGGGCCTAAGTCGGACGCTTAACCGACCGAGCCACCCAGGTGCCCCCTGAGTGCCATTGTTTAGAAGAGAACAGATTCTCAGTCCAGGTTCCTTCCTCTCTATAACCCTGTGTCAGCCACACCAGGTCCTCAGAAGGGCCTCCTCTTATGTGTTTAAGGAGATGGGTATTTGGAGAAAAGGTCCTTCCCAGGCTCCTTCAATTGTGGACCATACACATATATTCATTCTCTTCACTGTTTCCTTTAGCAGATACAAGTATAAACTCTGGATATTTGAGATAAATTATTTTGTTTCCTTTATGTTTCATACACTTAAATGATAAGCATAGTAATCGGTTAGTAAAAAGAACTTCCAGGTCATTTATCAACTGAACTTTCCCTTGTAGTTTTACTTATTGCTGATGTACAGTATGCACGTTATTAATTCCTTTGTACAAACTCTTTTTTTTTAATTTTTAAAAAAATATTTATTCTCGAGAGAGAGAAAGAGAGAGACAGAGACAAAGACAGAGTATGAGCGGGAAAGGGGCAGAGAGAGAGGGAGACACAGAATCTGAAGCAGGCTCCAGGCTCTGAGCTCTCAGCACAGAGCCCAACACGGGGCTCAAACTCACAAGCCGTGAGATCGTGAACCAAGCCAAAGCTGGACACTTAACTGACTGAGCCACCCAGCTGCCCCTCCTTTGCACAAACTCTTGCTACTAAGCTTATGATAACTTATTCTAGTAAATGAGAATGGAGTTTCTATTTTTACTAAAATTAAGTGAAAGCTTCAATATGTATAGTGCCCTTTAAATAAATTCCATGACCCTGTAAATGACGTACTAGCTCTAACACAAGTGAATAGGTAAGCAATGGGTAAGCTTTAAAAATATGATTTGACCTGCCTTGAACAATTCATAGATGGTATGAAAGAATCATTAAAATAATTAGGTCTTAGACCCTGCATGATGCTTAGACATCTGGTCCAAGTCATTCATTTTACAGAGGGGAAAATCCAAAGAGGAGACATGCAATGTTTTCCTGATTCCCCATCGCATTTTCCAGTGACCTTGAAAGCTGAGGCCTCTAGATGGCTTCTAGATGTAGTAGGAAGCATGTCCAAGGGCAAGGTTCAAGGACTTAATGCCATTAACTTAATGATGATGTCACATGCATCACTATTGTTGCTTCTTTCACCTCTAATCTTGAGACTTTAAATTCCTGGCCCTGCCTGGTACCACCAGGATGAATCTTTCTTCCTGTCCTTATTATTTGTTCCAACTCATGAACGCCTGAATCTTTGCAGATTACCAGCTGCTCAGACTTAGACTCACTTCAGGGCAAGTGGAATTATTTCCTGCTTCCAGCCATTCCCTCCAGATTTGAGTACTGGTTTGGGACTGTCTTCAGTCGCTTGCATCTGTATTCATTCTTCAGTGAAGCAAGATCTGGCTTGGCCTGAATATTCCAACATCCTCCCATCCCTCTGCCTGGTGGGTTTTCCCAGACAAGTCGTCCTTGTGTGTGCTGGCCTATCTCACAAGAACAAGCTCTGTCTGGCACTGAGTAACTTTCCCAAAGTGCCCCAAATCCCTCCCTAGTAAGGCTGAGACTAGAATCACAGTGTCTCTCCTTCCATCCAGTCCACTGTCCTCTGTAATACATTACCCACTCATATTAAGCTAGAGACACTAGAAAACATGGCTGTCACTTCTCTAGTAAAATGACATAGGTCCCATTTTTTTGAAATAGAACATTGATAATATTAGGATATAAATAATTCTGTCAAGACATTACTAGTGTTCCAAATGGTCTAAGATGCATTGCAAATGAGTAAGCAGCAGGGGATATGTAATCAAATGCCTCTATTGAAAAATAAATGTATAGCGCGGGCTTAAAAAGAGCGGGAGCAACAAAAAGGCTTGTCTGAAAGTCCCACTAAATACAAACAGATCTTCCTCAACACTTTTGTGCCAGTTCACATACAGATTGTATTAGACACCATAATAGCAGAATTATAACCTAGCAGGGACATTTATTATGGGATGACTCAAATAGAAGCAATAGGAAGCCAAGTGGCTAGATCAAGACCTTAATGATAAAATCTGTGAAACGAGCAACTGGGAGTGAAGAATTGTTGGTTTAGAAAATTTATGTTATAATAATGTCTGATAGATTTGACACTGGGAGCATCTCAAAATCAGAAACGAATCTATCTCCCTTTGAACAAAATCCTTGCCTTGCTATTAAATGGGTTTTCTGGATCTTATAGAAAGATCTTGAGCCACAAAAACATTCTTTAACAGAAGAGTGAAGGTGATGTTAATTACATAACGGATCTCCTAGCCCTGGGCAGGGAAGACCTCATTTTGTCCTGGTTCTGTGGCCTGTGGCCATCAATCCCACGATGCTCTGGGGAATGGTACAGGAGGGAGCTCTTTGACATGTTTCCCACATCAACCTCTGCTCCAACATCGACTCTCTTATTGCTTTAACTTGTCCAGACTTTTATTTTTTGCTTTAAAGTTAGCCTCTGCCATTGTCCTTTCAGGATGGAGAGTGGCAGAGGTGAAATTATCACAAGCTGGGTCAGTACTCACGCCTTCTAGAAATTCTTAGCCTGCTGCGTTCCTAAATAAGCTGAGACACTCTCATATCTTGAGATCTCTGTGAACTCTGTACAGCCAGCGAGAAAATTCATGTCAAACACCCTCCATACGCTGGGATTTTGTTTGTTTGGTGGCCTAAAAGTTGTGGAACCGAATATTTCTAGTGGGCTTTCTTCTTGCAAGTTAGTGATTCGCTCAGTGCAATGAGAATGAGGTATCTCTGGGCACTGGTCATGAGCTGTGCTTCAAGGAGGGAGAACACATTAATCCACAGTTAGAGAGCATGCATTGGGCTGTGTGTGGTGGATGTGGTCCACAGGGACCCCTCCCCACTTTCTGCAGGACGTGATTCTTCACTCAGGGGAGTGCAGAAAATGGCCGAATCCCATTTTAATGCCTGTTATTGAAATATAAGCAGTGGATAGCTGGTGCTAAGAAATGGGTGAGATAAAATAGCTACTGGCAAGTACTCTTTTCTAGATGTTGCTGACTGTCTCCAGGCCCCTGCTTATCTCTGGTACCTGCCAACTTGGACCTTGTTTCTGCTGGCCATATTCCCCTTTTGCTACCCCATGACCAAGAAAAAGTCTCCTCTGCAGTCTCTTTCCCTGCTTGTCCCTTCTGACTGTGTCCTTCTGGACTCGTAGCTTTCCTGTCAGTGTCTGCCTTAGGAGCACCTCTGTGAGCTGCTTGACAGCAGCCTGAATCCCACCCAGCACAGCCTAAGCATGGAAGGTGCTAAGTGTGCTCCACCCATGTAGAGACATCCAAATTATTTGTGCTTTCATTTCATTTCATTTTATTTTATTTTATTTTATTTTATTTTATTTTATTTTATTTTATTATTTTATTTATTTTATTTTATTTTATATTTTATTTGCCTTTTTTCTTTTACTGCCTTCTCCATGCCCCGAGACATCTTCCTGAACTAGTATAACTCCAGAGAGTTTTAATGGGCATTTGTCCATTTGTGAGCCCTTGTGGGGACAATACCATTGACGCTCTGCCCATATTACCACCCACCCCCATGCCTCTCAGTGAACATCAACTTGACTTAACACTGTTACCCCCAGCATCTCTTTGTCTGAGGGCTTTCTCTGGTCCCCAGAGTTCACTTTCCTGTCCCTGTGGTAGGCTGAAAGCATCAGATAATTAATATCCCCTGCCCCTCCCCACAGCAGCCTATCTCAATGACCGAGTGTTGGTATATAAGACCTTCACCCCTCAGCTGACATTGCCCTGCAACACTCTACTTTGTACTGGCTCCCGAGTCCCCAGTGGGAGTCACTTGTGTTCTTAGAGCTCACCTACTAGAAAACAAACCCCTCATCAGCTGTTTTCCTTACCTGCCTATTTCCCCACTCCCTCATTAGGGTTTCTCGGAATTGCCTCCAGAGTAGACTTCTTGCACTCAATTCCTTGAACCAGTCACTTCTGAAGAAACCTAAACTAAGAAGCTGTTTAAACAATACTAAGTAAGGACATGACTTAGGAAGCTATTTTTCACACTAATGAATGAGCCAGCCCTTTGCTTCTCTTCCCTTTTCCATCTTTTGTGCGGATCTGACTTCTAAAACCTGTATTTTTTTTCTTTTACTAGGAGGATAATGTAATATGCTCAATAATAATGACCACGTAATTTCAATTTTTATATTAAACAAATGAGTGAGTAGCTTGGATTTAAAAGTATTATAGGACAATTAAAAACCTTGTACTGAGCAGTTTCTGATTTTCTGTCAACACAAACTGCATCCTCTTAAAAGATATTTAAACCATGGTTTCATTTTTTAAATCAGGAGCATTGGTTAGACACTATGAAATATACTTGATGTCAGGAAGTATTATTTATGCCTGCTTTTTTTCCCAGAACCCTCTGACAGAATTGTTTGTAAGCGTTTAGCCTCTTAGAGCAGTGATATAGGAGATAACTACCGATAGCTCCTGCGGGACTCTCTGTTACAAAGAAAAACACTGCCTCATATTGCCTTTGTCCTGGATATCCCAGGAAAAGATTTTTTTTTTCCTTTTTGTTCTAATTGGACTATATTTTTAAAAATTTCTAAATACCAAATGTGAAAAGTCAGATTAAGATGGTATTGGTTTCTAAAGGTTGTGAAGCTTGTTAAAACACACACAGACTGGAAACCTAGTGCCTACAGGTTAGTGTGAAAAAACAGTCGTGATTCAACAGCCACCATCCAGGAATCTCAATTGTACCTTCTAAAGGTGGAGAGTGGGGTGGAATTTGAGAGAAAATTCTAGTGGTCCGATCTGTGCCATGTGCCTTATTTGCTTTATTTTTAATCTCATACCAATGGTCCATAGCCAAACTACCTATGAGAGAGAAACTTCCTTTTAGAAAAGGGAAAACATTTGACTGATCTTAGGCTTCCTCAGTGGACTGCATATTCAGTAAACAGTTTCCATCTGTAGACATAGCTCACAGTATATCATTGGGTCCTCAGTGATATTTAACAATATATTTAAATATAACAATATTTAGTTGTGTGGCTTTTCTTCGGAATTATGCTATAAGTTTATTGATGGTGGGAACCCTGCTTCTCTTAAGTATCCCACATTCCACATCATGCTATTTTACTTAACTAAGGCATTGTAACCACAGAGGATGTTTTACAGATATTTGCTGAAAGAATATTCATAATGTTCTTGCTCCATAATTTTCCATTTCTTTTTAATTTAATTCACATTCTGAAATTCCAAAAATCCAAAAGATGGTGTCTATTTGTGTGGTGATCTTCCATTTTATGATATTGTTTAGAATATATTCTCAGAAGCTGCCTCTGCTACAAAATGCTAACAATGTTTTAGATAACATTTAGGTTGAACAGTTGGAAATTAGCAATGTTCAACCTTTGGTGAACATTAGATTCATCTTGTCCAAAATACAGATGCCTAGATATTAGCTCTGGAAATTCTGGTTCATGAGTCTGAAATAGGGCCCTGAAATATGTATTTAAATTTTTTTTTATGTTTTTATTTTATTTTTGATAGAGAGACAGAGTGAGAGCAGGGGAGGGGCAGAGAGAGAGGGAGATAGAATCTGAAGCATGCTCCAGGCTCTAAGTTGTCAGCGCAAAGCCAGACGTGGGACTCGAACTCAAGGACTATGAGATCATGAACTGAACTGAAGTCGGACGCCCAACCCGACTGAGCCACCCAGGCACCCCTGATATATGTATTTTTAAGAAGCTTCTTGTGTATATCAATGTTTTACAACCATTCCCCTAAAATCTTGCTATTGCTTTTCCCTAAATCCTAGTATTAAAAAACAAAACAAAACAAAACAAAAACCATGAGGAACACTCTATGTGTTTTTAATTTTTTTTTGTAAAAAATTATATAATATAAAGGATATGATTCACTACATTACTTTATGATCCTTGTGTACAGATCATTGTGGCATCATGAGAAATATCTCCCAAAGCTCAGGGTCTAGTAATAGTTCAGATTTTTTTTCTTGATAAGTTTACTTTCAGTTATTATTCACTTATGAAACCAATTATTTTTCTTTCTTCGTTCTGGCTGCTAGAAAAACTGAACCAAAATTTTATGACATTACTGTCGCTTTTCTCCAATAGGCTTTTAAACTATAAATATTCATTTTTCCTTTCCTTTAAGGCTTGATTTAAAAAAGGAAAATGAGCCAAAGGTTCTTATCTTATTGAAAAAAGGCTTCTATTTAAAGTTGCATAAAATCCTTTTTAGAAGTTTTCTCAGTCCTGAATTCCCTCGAAAACAGAGCTTGAGGCAAGGATTAAATGTTGATGCTTGTTTGCTAGGTGCAAACCCAGGACAGCAGAAGTGAGGAAAAAATGGAGGGAATGCAAAGAACGAGATGAGGCAATAAAATGTGATACATCACTGTGTGGGCGGCTGCTTCATGATGAGCTGTGAAGCGACACAGAGGTGATCCAGCAGGGCTCTCACTCAATATGTGGATCCTTCTGGACTCTCTGTAGGGGGAGACTTACCTTAGATAAGCCCATTAGAGGGAGGAACAAAGGGGGAAGTCTTTTGTCTAGAATTCATTCCATTTCTGATTTTCCTTGGGGCAAAATTGGTCCCATGGAAAGCTAACTCCTTCATACTTCCAGAGTAGGTTTTCTAAGCCTTTTGGAGGCTGCTTTGGGATGCCAGATCCCATACTCTGCAGTGTGATGTTTCATTCAAGTTTGGAAGTTGTTGAAGGAGCCAGTAACTCAGTTCATGTGCCTGGCCCACAGCTCTAAGGCCCAGTGACTTATTGGCTCCTAGTGGTAGCATCAAGTCCAGCAAACTGGTCAGCTGAAGAAATTCAAGATGACAGATGGGATGTGCATTTGACATGCAAATAGATAAGGAAGTAGGGAACATGTTAAAGGCATAGGGTGGAAAAAAGTCAGGAGGGAATAAAACTCCATAGCTAATAGAGTAGTGAATGTAAGAATGTTGGGAAGAGGGCAAAGCTTATTTAACCATTTTAAATTAGTAAGTGAAGAATTCCTAGCTTAAATAATTGGGTAGAAATACAATTAACAAGAATTTAGAAAATAAGTGAAACCCGTTTATTGGGAGGTAAGAGGATTGAGTTTGTTGAAGTAGCAAGGACACTTTTAGACATGTTAGGGTTGAGGTGCCTGCAGGATTGGATATGTGAGTGGAGCTTAGGGGTGAAGCCCGGACTAACCACGTGGACTTCAGATCATCAGCATGGAGGGGGTACTGACATCCTTGAATGAATAAAATTAGTGATAAGAGCAAGGAAAAAAGTGAGCCAAGCACAAGAACTTGAGGAATATCAACATGTGAGGAATGGATATTGTGTATGCATGGGAAGAGTTGGCAATAAGGGACACTTAGAAAGAATTGTCAGAGATATGGAATTAGAAATTTCCTGTGGGTGTCACTAGTAACTTATTTGGCATGGAACCTGCACTCCCACTCTTTGTGTGGACACAGAAATGTATCTTTGGGTCTGTAAATATCACCCTAAGCTTTCAGTTAGCATGCACATACTCATGAGAGAGAGAAAAAGCAAGAGAGAATGTAAATGAGAATGCATTGAGTGTCTATAATAGATCATGAACCATGTTGGGAACTTGATATATGGTGCCACTTTCATTCCTTCACAATAATCCTATGAAGTGAGTGGGTCATTATTATCATTCTTACAAGGCAGGAAACTTGGCCTCAGGGCCTGACATTAGTAATAGTGCTGACATTGGAGCCTCAAGTTTGTTTGAACTCAAAGTCCATGTACTTTCCTTACACTGGACTACCTTTGCCTTTCACCCATGACAATGGGCATCTGGCCATAAAAATCTTGCTGAAAAAGCAGTTCTGGATTGCAGAGAGAGTTCCAGACCCTACTTCCAGTTTAGTGCCGCACTTAAGCTGCTTGTCTGTAAAACTAAAATAGATGATAGTAAAATTTTATTTTTAACCTCTCTTGAGAAACCATTTGAACATTTGAAACTTTTACTTTTCATCTTTACTGATCCCCCTCACTAGTGCTCAGAATAATGAACATCATACAAAACGTTTTCTCCAGAAGGAAATCCTACAATGATATGGTATAGGAGAGAATAATGTTTTTTTAAATGTGATTACATGCACCAGACAATACGTTGAAGTGTGAATTTTAGAGATTAGATATATTCCACAGATAATATGTAAACATTCCAGGCAGACACAATTAATGATGAAACACAGAAGTAGTCTAAGTGGACCACTACCGACATAATGCTGTAGTTGACATGCTGGGCCTGTATTTTTTCCTTGAATAGATTTCCAACATTTGAATGGAATATTTATGCTTTTATGCTAAAATAAAAGAGCATAGTGAAATAAGCTATTACATGGTCCATTAAAACTACTTTTAAGTGACTCTCCATAGCACAAGATTCCACAAATTTTGCATTTGCAAAAGGAACTTTTCAATTAAGCATAGACCACTGTTCTCAGAACTCAAAGGAGAGTGCAGGTGCCATTCTAGGTCTTTCTGAAAATGATAATTCTATATTTGCTATGTGATGATGAAGAGAAATCTCCATAACAGACATCATACACACGAGCCAAGACAAGCCAAGTGATGTAAGAGAGTAAATCTGATTACTTAGTTTGAGAATAGGAGAAAGTTAGTCTAGAACTCCTGTGGTTTTACCCACAGCTTGATTTCTCTCTTGCCCACCTTTTTGTTGTTTATGGAGCCTGCAGATTTGAATCAAAGACATATCCAAAGATTCAAAAGTACATGACGCACCATCTCTTTCTTATTTACAGTCTCAAGGAAAACATGGCAAACATACAAACATCAAATTTTTATTTCTGTGTGAAATCCAGGCACTTTTCCCAAGCAAAAAAAGATAACAGAATTAAATTGTATTCATGCCATTTGTGAAAAAATTGTTCCTGCTTTTCATCTAAATAAAGCAGACGACTCATTTTCCTTTAAGTCATTCAACTGGCAATCAAGCTTTCCAGACAGATGCAATAAAAAAAAAATGTGTATAATTTGATGGATCATCCACTTGATTAGGATATTTTTTTGTGTGATTTTCTTTGGATATCCCCTCATGGGATGAATTATGACCCTGCATAGCTCTTCATTCAACCCATTTTTGCTTTGTAATAGTGTGTCTACCTAAGGCATAACATGCTTACAAAGTTTTGCCTGTTTGATCTAGGATAAGTAAAAATACACTGTTTTTTTGTACAGTGGTATTCTTTAAATTTATTTATGTGTGTTTCTGTGAATGCTTTCTCAGTTTCCTGGACATATTGTATAAAATGGAAGCTTCCCAAGCCCCGGATTCAATAATCAATGGGGATTTATTTGTGGATTCTTTGTACTTTTGCTTTCAATGCTTGGTATTATTGGGAGATACTTTTGTTTTTATTCTTTAAACAAACTCTGTCCAGTTTGCCAATTGGAATCTGTTAAAATTGCAGTGCACTGATTAATCTTGTAACAACTATAATAGTTAAAGATGCTGGCTTACCTTGGAACTGGTTAACTACATCAGGTTAGAATAAAGAAGGGACTAAGGCCTACATTTGACCATTGACACAGCAAATTATGTGACCTGTATTTTCTCTGAGTTAGCAGTCTGTGGGCTCAGCTGGAACATGGAGAGTCTCAAAAATAAACTGAAAGGGCTTGAAAACTTGAGGGAAGCTAAGGTTCAACGCTATGGGAAAAATTTGGAGGGGTGACAGACCAAAGGACCTTAAATCGATTACCCATCAAAGAATCAAAAAAAGTGAGGGTATGTGAGAAGAATATTGAGAAGTATCCAGGAAAAAGAAAATCTGAGTGCTCTTTTGTCATACTGAATGTTGGTTTGGCCAAGTTCAAAAGGCAGATAGTAAGTCACATTGGCCAGTATCAGAGCCTAAACTGTGGTTTTGGGGATGAAGTTCTTGCTTAAAAGCAAATAACCAAACCTCAGGCAGTGGTCAGGTAACCAACAGGCTGGCAAACAACCCTGTGGCAGTGGTCAGCATGTTGCTGGCAGTAAAACACACAGTCAGCCACAGGGACGGCCAATGTGAAGTGGGGGAGTGTTGCAGTGGGCAGGAGCAGCGTGGCCTCGAGATCTAGAGGAAATGTGCACACTTCATTCAGTTAAAGCGGTGCTACTCAAAACATAGTTCATGGTGCTGATCCAAAAAAACTGATTTTTTCGGGTCTGTAATGAGGCAAGTATAGAAATTGAGAGTAAACATTTAGAAACTTTTACTGTAACTTTTATAGAGTAATTTTAAGTCTGTTAGATCTGATAATAAAACTTGGGACTTGCATCTTCCATGTCTTTGTTTTTTATTTTATTTTGCCACTAATTTAATTTTTATTGGATTTTATGCAAGTGTGGTCTGCAACATATTGAAAATTAAAAGTCAATAAAAATGAAAAAATCTGGTCCTTTACCACAGATATTTGGAGAAGCACTGACTGTGTAAGAGAAATAAAACAGAGCTCAGCAGGTCTCAGTTTGTTCCTTGCCTTCTAGCTTTGCCTGCTTGCTTGCTTTCTTGCTTTCTTTCTCTCTCTCTCTTCTTTCTTTCTTTTCTTTCTTCTTTCTTTCTTTCTTTCTTTCTTTCTTTCTTTCTTTCTGCTGTCTACCTCCCCTCCTTGGGAACTTTAAAGACCTGATAAATCACAAGGCTTACTGAAGCACTTCTTGGAAAATACTGCGCTTATGGTTGTGGGTACCCAGACTGCAGGTTTTGGATAACATTGAGAAGTGGCCACCTAAGTGAAAACTACAAGGATACACACTCAACTTTCCCCTGCCCTATAAATTCTGACCGTGTTTCAGCTGGATGTCACTGGTCTTCAGTGCTCCCTGATAGCACATCAGCTGAACAAAGCCTTTTAGTTCTATTTGCATCCCTTAAATGGTTTCCTTCAACAATTGAATATATTTAAGCACTAAGGGGTGCTAAAAATGACAGCCATTTTTAAGCTGAGGGATGTGGGTGAGTTTTATACTGCTGCCAGTCTATGTTATACACTTGAAATTTAAGTGCTCAGGTATAGACTGAATAGTAGATTTCCAAACTCACCTGACCAGAGGGACACATGTGACTTCTTTTCTGTTGTGTTGGAGTACTGTAATTGAGGAGAAGGGTAGAGCACCTTGTGGGTCTCTTTGTGGACAGTTGGAATGGCACCGGAACAGCAGTGGGGACTGTCATGAGGATGTAAGCACTTTTCAGACATCACGGCCAAGGCAAGAATCTGGTCTCTAGACTTGGCATGATGGGAGATGTATCGGTCTAGACTTTGGGAGCCCCATCAGAAGCCTCACTGTGTGGGGCACCATAGCAAGTTCAGATTACAATGAGTGTGACCAGCTGCTCAGTCCTGAGGTGTGGGACTAGAACTTGCTCACTTCCTCCTGCCTGAGGTTGAGAGGGGCTCTATCTAGTGACTACAAGAGGGGAGGTTGGGTGTTACAGGTATGTGTGTGTATTTGCCTGTGGTTAAGGGCAGTTGGGCCACCTGTGAAGGAAGAAATCATATATGTGGGCTGGGATCCAAGCAGGACTCTGCCAACTTCCTATACTTTCTACACAATTCATATTGAGTTGTGTAGGAATGCTTTAGTCAGTCCAGATTTATCTTGGTAGAACTTGGAGATGAAAATTAACATGGCTTAGGCTTAGGTCAGAATAACAGAGAAAATCTGAATTCAGGGGAAACTTTACCTTCCTTATCTGTTGCTTTTGCCCTAGGAGGAATGACAGATACTCTAATTCATGGAAATAAGGCAAAAAAAAAAAAAAAAAAAAGAGAGAGAGAGAGAGAGAGAGCTTTCTCCATCACCTGCATTCCCTCTCCACCCGCCCTCTCCGCAACCATCCAACTAAACAGCTATTTAGTGAGCCGCTCTATGAGCAGAACTCATGGCAGGTGTTGGGGGTGAGCAAAAAGATGACTGTATCGAAATGCCATTGTTGTTTTGAAGCAGCTTTTAGTTTTAATAGGGATATTCAAACATAGGAAAGATTAAATTGTACTACTTCGAATAGTTCAGGACCAAGATAAGTTGCAAACTTTGCATGATTAGTAGAGACAATCACTGTCCAAGGATCCAGAGGATGACCTGGGCACTGTGCACCATGAAGAAGGACAGGAAGAAAGGACTGGCCCCAGAACTGAAGGCTCAGTTGGACTGAATGATAGGGATCCTCTCTCCCTTCCCACATTTCTCCTTTATATAGCATATGCTTAAGCAATCACCATCCTCATACGTCCCTCCTCCAGATGTCTCCAACCCCATCCCCAACCTGCCTCTAGGCACAGTCCTGAGAGAGGAAGCCTTACTTGGACTACCACACAGCCACACACTTATGAGCCCTCACCATACTCCAATTCTTAGATTCAGAGCAAGTGGCTGGTTCTGTAAGAAGGCATATCATTGTGTGTGAGGTGTTAACCTAGTTTTTACTGAAAGAAAGACAATTTTGGCTTTTAGTGGAGAAGACCCTTATACTAGGGGAGGGTTCCTTTGGTGAAGCCCTTCAACTTTATCTTGGAAATTTAGCTCCTCAACTTCCTTAAAGTTGGTGTAGAAAACATTTAAGTCTATATGTGTATGTCTATGTGTGTATGTATGTGTATGTATTTATGTGTGTGTTTGTATATATTTGTGTGTATATTTGACAATTAAAGCCCTCCTGATTAACCTTAATTATAGACCTAAATTGAACACCTACTGTGTGTAGAGCTTTATGTTAGAAATACATAAATAAATCAGAGAGTCCCTGTTCTCCAGGGACTTATAACCAAGTAGGACAAGAAGTCAGAGCATTAGATAATTAAAATGCAATGGAAAAAAGAGGAGGGAAAAAGATGAGAGAAAATTTCTGTTAAGAAGTTTTGATTGATTTGACTTGTCTACTTATTGAATTAACCATTTTCTAGTCCAATTTCCCCACCACATTGTTATCTATTGATTAAAGATCAATTATTTGTATTGTCTGATCAGGAAAAATCCTGTGATATTCCACATACCTGGTAATACTTATACCTAGAAACAATCAGTTGGAGCATCAGAAAAGTATTTTGCAGCTATTGGGATTTTATCTCATGGGATTGCAGGCCTAATATTTTATTTTTCTATACATGTTCACAAAAAATTCCACAATAAATTCATTATACCCTTTAATAACATACATTGTGATTTACTTTGATGTTCAAAATAAGCATATCACATAATGGCATATGAAAAAAAATTAATTGTGTGTTCTTTTTTTTCCCAATCTGTAGTTTAATCTTATATCACAAAATCCAGGGAGTTTTTAAAAATACACATCTCTTTGTCTCTTCAAACACTTCCTTTTGGAAAGGCACATTGGAATCTTGGTGGGAGGAAAACTTATCTTTTTAAGTTTTTATTTATTTTGAGAGATAAAGGGAGAGCAAGTGGGGAAGGGGCAGAGAGAGAGAGGGATAGAGAGAATCCCAAGCAGGTTCCACACTCTCAGAGCAGAGCCTGACGTGGGGCTTGAATCCATGAACTATGAGATCATGACCTGAGCAGAAATCAAGAGTCTTAACCGACTGAGCCACCCAGGTGCCCCACACTGTAGTCATTTTTGACACCCCCTCCCCCATTCACAAACATTGCTTTTAAATAGCCATGAAATTCAAATAATAGTTAAATGAATATTCCCATCCAAGTAACCAAAAAGGAAAGGACCATTCGGATATTTCTCTAAAGATTAATTATTTCTTCAGTGTTCAATTTATCTTTTATCAATATTACCTTTAAATGGTTATTCATTTCATTTGTTCATCCATACATCTATCCATTCAAATATTTATTGAGTGCCTCTTTGTATCAGATGCTCCCCAGAGCTTGGTACACAGATTGTAATGCAGCATTCTAGAAAAAAAAAAAATTAAGCTTATTTATTTCTTTCTTTTGAGAGAGAGGGTATGAGTGGGGGAGGGGCAGAGAGAGAGAGAGAGAGAGAGAGAGAGAGAGAGAGAGAATCCCAAGCAGGCTCCAAGCTGTCAGCATAGAGCCCGACATGCGGTTTGATCTCACAAACTGTGAGATCATGACCTGAGCTGAAATCAAGTCAGACGCCTACCCAACTGAGCCAACCAGGTGCCCCAGAAAGTTGTTTTAAAAAGTAAAATATATAATATGTTAGATTCTGCTAAGTGCTAGAAGAAAGATGAAGGGAAAAAAGAGGGGAGTGAGGTGAGGGGGTTTGCAGTGTCACCAGAACAGTTAACGAAGACCTCCCAGAGAAAGTGACTTTTGAATGACAATCTGAAGTTGCTGAGGACAAGCTATGCACAGATCTGGCAATGAACAGACAGAGGGGTAAGCATGGGGTGAGGGTGGAGGATGGGGAGGCTGAGAGACAAGGGGGGATGTCAGACCAGTATGATGGTGTGAGGCCATTGTGATGACTCTGACTTGTAATCAGAGTGTGATGGGAAGCCATTGGACTGACCTGTTCACTGGGTCATTCTGACTGCTGTGTTGAGAACTAAGTCGGGAGGGAAAGAACAGCAGCAGGGAGATGGATGTAGACTCCAACTGAGATCATTCACATGGGAAACAAGCAGGGCTTAGGCTAGGGTGGTAGCAGTAGAGGTGTCAAGAATGGATTTTGGATTGATTTTATCCAAATATCCCACTTCTGTGTATATACCCAAAAGAACTGAAAGCAAGTACTCAAGCAAAGAAGTGCACACCCATGGTCATGGCAGCATTATCCACAATGGGCAGAAGGGGGAAGCAACTTGTTTCTGTCAATGGGTGAATGGGAAAACAAAATGTGGCAATATGCACAAATGGGATAGTATTCAGCCATAAAAAGAGAAGGAGATTCTGACACATGCTCTGACATAGATGAACCTGAGGACATGACTATAGAGGAAATAAACCAGCCACAAGAGGACAAATACTGTGTGAATCCAGTCATATGAACAGTCATTCACAGAGACAGAAAGTAAAATGGCAGTTGCCAAGGGCTGGGGGTAGAAGGGAAGGGGACATTACCATTCAATGGGTGCAGAGTTTAGTTCTGTGATGTGAGAAGGGTCCCATGGGTGGAGGGCGTCAAGGGCAGTGAAGCAGTGTGGATGTGCTTCATGCCACTGAACTGTACACCTCAAAATGGTCAAGTTGGCAAATTTATGTTACTTGTATTCACCATGATCAAAACAATTTTCATTTTTAAATGTAAGAATAGATTCTGGATGTATTTTGAAAATGGAGCCAACTGAGCTGGATAGGGTGGAAAGAGGATTGGAGGTTGGCTCTAACATTGGAGTCTGGGTAGCCTGGAGAGCAGAGCACTGTGGAGGAATGATTCCAAATGGAAAGCAAAAAGCTTGGTTTTATGAATGCAGACATTTCAGTTAAATCTCTCTTGCCTTTCTTCTTTTAGGGAGAGAAGGTAATATCCTAACTTTATTTTTGGCATTTTATGACTTATGGCCCTCAGATCCTCACACTGCCTCAACCTCCCACTGCAAATATATGCAGTGGATTCTCTATTTACGCTAGTTATTCTATAAATCCCTCTTTATGACTGAGCTGCTACTGAACCACTGTTCTTAGAGGAAATATGTACAGTTGTCTGTATACACATCTCATGTAGATTATAATCTTCTTGGGGTGCCTGGGTGTCTTAGTTGGGCATGTGTCTCTTAATTTCAGCTCAGGCCATGATCTCATGGTCATGAGATTGAGCCTGTTGTCAGACTCCACACTAGGCATACAGCCTGCTTAAGATTCTTTCTCTCCCTTTCTCTCTGCACCGCCCCCCATTCCCTCAAAAAAAAAAAAAAAGATTATAATCTTCTCAACAAACCACTTATACATATAGAGTCTGTTTTCTTTATATTACGGAAAAGAGAATGAGGTTCAGAAGCATTAAGTGACTTTCCTGAGGCCACCCCACTAATAGGTGCCAGAGTTGGGATTCAAATATCATCAACTGGCCCCAATGCTGGAATTTGTTGGACTACACTGGCTAGTCCCTCCCATCTCCATCCTCTGGTCATCTCTGTTTGAAAGCTGAAACAAGAAGGCAGAAACATGCATGTGGGCTGCTCTGTACATATCTGGGAATGATCACAAAACATCATGAGTTTTGATTCAGGAATTACAAATACGTTTTAGCAAGTAGATAATTCTGTAAATATGAATCCATGAACAATATCATATATCATGTCATATTGTATTATATATCATATAAGGATATATGGATAATAGAGGGTAGATGGATGGATGGAGAGATAGATAGATAGATAGATAGATAGATAGATATTTAGATACATCAAAGTCTACTGGGAAGTCAGTTTGAGCAATTGGATAGGAATTGCCACTCTCACCAGAGCCGCTGCCTGCTCAGTGTTTATAAGGACTCGAGAGAATAAATGGCATTGTTAACAGAGACTGCTAATGGAAGAAAAAAACCAAGTCTTCAGATGGATCCTTGAGTGTGCTCCTTAAGAATAAAGAAGATGCAATTAGATGACTTCCAATATACCCTTCTGCATTTTCCTTTTTATCTAATTTATGAACTTAGCTAATTACCTATTCAATAGCCTCAATCACTCAATTTAAGAACAAAGCAGACGAAATATATTGAGATCCACTGTGTCAACAGCTTTCTTAGAAGCAGTTCATGTAATGTCATATCTTCCATGTTTTAAAAAAAAAATTTAATGAAGAATAGAGATAATTTTCAATTCAACTTTATGCCAAGCAAATATATAGGATGATTAGTATATAAGGAAGCATTTGACCTGTCAAAAAAAGATGTGTGTAAATAGCATCTGTAGAGAAGGCAGCTTGCCAGAATAATTTGAATATGCCTCAGAATGCTAAAAAAGAGAATTTATTCTGGAATATTAAATTATTTTGACTCTCCTATTCATAAGTTCAGTCTGCATTTTTGTCCAAAGCAAAGGATCATCATTATTAAAAATAACAATTGTAGTTTACCTTTATTGAGCTGTTTGGTTGTTATTCAACTATATTAACTCTTTGATTTTTCCTAATAACTCAAAAATAGGTAAAATTATTATTTTCAATCTACGGATTAGGGAGTGGAGGTTTAAAAAACAAGTATAGGGGCGCCTGGGTGGCGCAGTCGGTTAAGCGTCCGACTTCAGCCAGGTCACGATCTCGCGGTCCGTGAGTTCGAGCCCGGCGTCAGGCTCTGGGCTGATGGCTCGGAGCCTGGAGCCTGTTTCCGATTCTGTGTCTCCCTCTCTCTCTGCCCCTCCCCCGTTCATGCTCTGTCTCTCTCTGTCCCAAAAATAAATTAAAAAAAAAAAAAATAAAAAAAAAAAAACAAGTATAGATTGAAAGAGGGAAAAATACAGGTTCCTCCCCCTGAATATGATCAAGGGGTACTTGATTCTTCCATATCAGTTGTTTCCCATATTCTCAGTCTCCAATATATTTGAGAATTATTGAGTCCATCTTTTCTAGATTTTTTATAATGTTTTCTTTTCCTAGAATCACATTTCTTCTCTATCTGTAAATTGTACATTTTGCTATTCTGTTACCTTGTAAATCAAACAAGATCAGGCATGTTTCTATAAATAGGTATGGTTGCTGGGATAGGTATTAAATAGGGAAATCTCCTGCCACGTGTCCTAAAGAAAAGTCACTTCTTCAAATTGCAGGGGGGCCATGTGGGTCAGGGTGTCTGCCAGGGGAAGGCAGAACAGGCCGCTATGTGACTGCAGTGATTTGAACACTACTGACTTCATAAAGCTCTCTCCCACCCATCTGGCCAAACCTGAAACTCCACTTTTATTTTATATATTTTTTAATGTTTATTATTTATTTTTCAGAGAGAGACAGAGTGTGTGGGGGAGGGGCAGAGAAAGAGGGAAACACAGAATCCGAAGCAGGCTCTGAGCTGTCAGCGCAGGGCCCGACACAGGGCTTGAACTCACAAACCGTGAGATCATGACCTGAGCAGAAGTCAGACGCTCAACTGACTGAGCCACCCAGGTGCCCCTGAAACTCCACCTTTAAAGTTCGTTTCTTTGAGTGTTGAAGACTTTTTAATTTCAAACATCCATATTAAAAGGCCAGTCCTGGAGGAAAGCAGTCTATAGCCACGATTTAACACAGAGTTTGCCAGGTTGTCTGCTCAAAGTAAGGTAAGGACCTGGCCATAGTAGATAGATGTCTACTACTAGGCAGTCCAGAAGGACTAACAAAAGAACCAGAAGGACACCCAAGGTTATATTCATGTACCTAACAGTTGGTTTGTGTGTGAATGATAGAGAGAGGGAAAGAGCACAGTCTCATTTATAAAGTGATTACAAGGAGATAGTGACAATTAGGATATTTTTGCTGTTTGTATTTCACTTTTGAATCTTTCTTGGGCTAGACTTAAAAATTACCACTAATGCTTCTCCTGCTTCCTGGGACTTTTTGATTGACCAGGTAGCTGGTACAGCTCCATAGCAAAGGTTGCTAAAGATGCATTTGGACTTTCAGCAGATGTCTAAAAGAGGTGACAATTACTGTGTCCTCAGCTGATGCAACTTAAAGGTCAATGCCACAATTCTTTGACAGCTGTGGCCCTAAAAGCACTACTGACAGTTCTTGAAGGAAATCACAGCAGCTTGTGATCCCTAGCCCTTGGGAAGACACGAGAGATGGTCTGAAGAGGTACCACCGCAAGACAGAGAAATGCATCTATGCTTTCCTACACACCTATTGGGTAACAAACAACTATCTGAGCCTTAATTTAACCCATTGTTTAACTTGATGCCACAGCCCACAACTTCATGTTAGGAGTGTAGTCTAGTTTAGGCATAATGGAATCTGTAATCAGCAATTGTGTTGTAGAAAAAAATATTTTTTTTTAAAACACTTTACATAAAAGAAATCCCCTGCTATGTTATTAGTTGTTTATATCCATAGAGATCGATGGCACTGCTGTGGGACTCAAAGGAAAGAGCACGTTTCATGTTCTGTGAATTTCCATTTGTACCACATCAATATCCAGACCAGGATGAAGGCATTTTGGTTGTAAGTGGTTATTTACTATATTTTTAAAAATCACTTGTGTATAATTCAAATAATGGATTGTTTCAGGGTAATTTCATTTCTGTTTTCTTAACATTTAATTCAACTCATAAAAATAAAAGAAAAATAAGTTCAATCCTTTGGATATTACCATAATAGTACTGATAACCTCTAAGGCTAAAATCAAGGTTGTATGGGGCTGATTTGCTCAAAGCATGAAAATGTGTCATC